>NC_083461.1:2603070-2635570 GCF_030014155.1 Tachysurus vachellii
AAATGACTGCGGGGTCAAACCAGGTTTAAACAGGAAGTTCGTGTCACCTTACAGCAGGATACTCAAAAAGCCAATGCATAGAATACAACAAAAGAATAATAAGACAACAAAACCTACAAAGCGTAAATGACTCTGTCCTGAAAATGTCCGAAAACCTTCAGGAAAAAAACCCACATTATTTTACAGATAAGGTGGAATTTACTTCTTTAACCAGCGCTTTTTCTGTGCTCTTATAAAGTGACTTATGGTGAAATATAAGCTTGGCTAATGAGCTGGAACCTATTTTAGTATCTTGCTGAGATTGTTTTAGGGGCAATACTCATATATCGTCGCTGTCAGACGGAATCCTCGTATCTCCAAAACCCTTATTTTTCAGGACATTAAAAAAACGCCGTACCTTATCTGCAGTACACAGGGTTTAGTCCGCGTTGCAGTGGATTGTCTTGCGCTAAATTCCTGTCCTCAGACGAGCACCAGAACTAGCGGGGGTCAAGATTTTTTTTTCTTTGAGCCCAGTGTTTTGAAGACATTTACCTCAGAAGACGTGTTGATTCGTTGCGACTCTTCTTGAGGAGAAATATGCCGTGAAGCTCTCCCACGGAGTGAGGAAGAGGTGGACAGTTGAAGTGTCCAATGGAGTTATGAGATTTGCGCTCAAGCTATTTTCAAGACTTTAGATTGGTTAATAACTTGTAAAAATAACAGACCCACGTGGGGACTGACCAATAGCATCGATATGTGAAAAAATATGAAATTGACCAAATTTGGACATGCGAGGTTTCCGCCCGACAGCAACGATTATATAACATATTATACGTATATATGTATAGGAGGATAAACAGGAGGAACAGTTATCTGATTTCAGTGTTCGATTCAGGTAAAGTGTTTTAGTCTTTCTGCTGATTATAATACTGGTTTTATCGGTCTGTATGTAAATGAGTAACTGGAAGGTTGTGAGTTCAAACCTAGGTTCATCAAGCTGCCACCGAGCAAAGAGCTTAAAGGTGGGGTCTTCGATATTTGAGAAACGCTTCAGAAAACTGAGTCGGGACGACAAGCTAAACAAAAATCAAAACAAACGTGTAGCCAATGAGCAGAAAGGGGCGTGTCTTGTCAATATGGGTGGAGAGAGTGTTCAGTGCGCATGTGTGACATTAGCAGAAAGCGGTTTTAACATTGACATGGAGGATAAAAACAAAGAAAGAAAGAGAAGAAAGACTTACGATAAGGTAAGAAGTAGGACGTGTTAATATAGGATCAGCTTTCCAGCGCTGGAGAGAACTGAAGGAGCAGGAAGTTGGTCACATATTCACAGATTGGAGTTTCCTGTGTCAATAACTCCTGAGCTAAACACTGTTACTACACAAATAACACCTCTTTTCTATCGTAGTAATGTAGAGACGCAGCTACAACCGTGTTTTGTGTAGTAACAGTGTTTAGCTCAGGAGTTATTGACTCAGGAAACTCCAATCTGTGAATATGCGCACTGAACACTCTCTCCGCCCATATTGACAAGACCCGCCTCTTTCTGCTTATTGGCTACACGTTTGTTTTGATATTTTGTTTTGTTTGGTGGCCTGACGCAGTTTTCTGAAGCATTTCTCAAATATCGGAGACCCCACCTTTAACTCTCAATGGCTCAGTTGTATAAAATAAAATGTACGTCTCTCTGATCAGAGTGTCTGTCAAATGGCGTAAACGAATGAACGAAATGGTAAACTGTAGGTGTGTGTGTTTGTGATCTTATTAAGTTTACTACTGGACCAAATTAAAATGCTTTAGTTTTAAAATGGTATGCATTTAATTTTGTAAATATTTGTTAAGGAGACGCCAACTTGATAAGACAGGTTTAGTTTCCATCCAAATCTAATGTTCAGTGGGAGTTAAATCTAGGATCCATTAACATATTAAATGTAAATTTACAAATAAGAAACATGTCGCAGACTAAATACTTTAAATGTTGTCTATACAGGATTCAAGATGTCAGTATTCATAGTGTGTGTCTGTATATGAGGTATGAGTAAGCAGAACGAGGTTCGATGTGCAGAGGCTGAACTTCTCACATGATATACATCAGCACTGCTGTGTGCGATATGCTAATGCGCTAACAGCTTTGCTCTCTTTATTCAACTTCCTGTCTTCCTTAGATGATATGATGGATGTCTGTATTGTAATTAGAGCAAGCTCTTTGTGTGTGTGTGTGTGTGTGTGTGTGTGTGCCTAGCAGTCTCTGATGGTACACAGAGTGTGTTACCATTAACTGGATTTCCAGAGAAGAGACTCGATGCTCAGGATTTTAACAAAATAATGAGGAGCAGATTTTACAAATGCCAGAGGCTGTCTTACAGTAAAGATGTAAATTCTCAACATCTTTGTGTGTGTGTGTGTGTGTGTGTGTGTGTGTATATCTGCTCTGTATTACAACCCTATCACAGAGTGTATTTAATGTGTTTCATTTTGCAAATAAAACATTCCAAACATTTACATCATTTGGCAGACCTTTACATCAATTTATACAACTGAGCAATTGAGGGTTAGGGGCCTTGCTCAGGGGCCCAGCAGTGGCAGCTTGGTGGATCTTGGATTGGAAGTCACAGCCATCTGATTGGTAGCACAACACCTTAACCACTAGGCTACCAAATCCCCCGAAAATATACTGTATGTCTTGAAAATATGTCTTAATGTACATGAAAATATAAAAAAAAACTTACATTAATAGCTGCTGTGGCTATTGGTCCAAAATTTGTGGAGGTCTGGGAAACCCACAGGGGGCACTGTGGCTTAGTGGTTAAAACGTTCGCCTCACACCTCCAGGGTTGGGGGTTCGATTCCCACCTCCGCCTTGTGTGTGTGGAGTTTGCATGTTCTCTCCGTGCCTCGGGGGTTTCCTCCAGGTACTCCGGTTTCCTCCCCCGGTCCAAAGACATGCATGGTAGGTTGATTGGCATCTCTGGAATGAGAGTGTGTGTGTGTGTGCCCTGCGATGGGTTGGCACTCTGTCCAGGGTGTATCCTGCCTTGATGCCTGATGACGCCTGAGATAGGCACAGGCTCCCCATGACCTGAGGTAGTTCAGATAAGTGGTAGAAGATGAGTGAGAGAGTGAGTGAGAAACCCACAGCATGCTGATGTGGCTGAATGATGGAAAACTCTATTCTAAAAATTCTAGCTCTTCTTTATTATAAATGTATTTCAACGAGTGAAAATGTTTTTCTTTAGCTGGTTTGGTGTCTGTCTGCACAGAAAAGGAGCCAGTTTAATAAACAGCTTGTATAAAGATGTCTAAAACCTCACCAGCTGAGTTTGATTTCTTCTGATTGATGCCGCAGTAAAACAAACAATTCAGCTTGTAATCAGCGGCCATCAAAACGTTTGAGACACAGAAGAGGAACACGTTTGTTTTCAGAACTATATATAGCAGAAAATGTCACATCTTGACCATGTGAAGCCTTTTCCCCAGACTACCACACACATATTTACAGATTTATTTTCCAACCTATTTTTACTCTGCAATGCAAACTGTACACACTGGGAATGGATTAATGCTGATACCCAACAAAGCAAAGATGCTGAAAAGATCTGAAGAAAAGACATTTGTAGTACATCCAGTACCTTGAACATGAGATGTCAGATATAATCAGGGCCAGAAATAGACCTGGCAACGATAGACATCTGAAGCAAGTCCTTAAAGAAAGAGGATGTTTAAACGATAAAGTATTATAATCTTAATATGATTAAAAGAACAACTGGGAAACATTATAGGGAATTTAATAGGTCGCATTCGAAGCTCAAGGCGTTTCCTGAACCCGGACGAGTCTTAAGCCACACTCACACTATTAGAGTGATGAAAACTAACTCAGATCCTTAGAGACCGTCAGAGCGCTCGGATCGGTCACTCGGTTTCTCTTAGAAAAGCTGTTACAATGAGTGGAAGTCACTCTAATAAGTGAAAACAGAAGAGAGGGAGAGACAGACAGAGAGAGAGAGAGATGAGAGTTGAGAGAGAGAGAGAGAGAGAGAGTTGAGAGGGAGAGAGAGAGTTGAGAGAGAGAGAGAGAGAGAGAGAGAGTTGAGAGAGGGAGAGAGTTGAGAGAGAGAGAGAGAGAGAGAGTTGAGAGGGAGAGAGAGAGTTGAGAGAGAGAGAGAGAGAGAGAGAGAGAGAGAGAGAGAGAGAGAGTTGAGAGGGAGAAAATGCAATTTTAGCTTCTTTGTGGTTTTTTTTTTTCGGCTTAAATCTAATTCCCAGGATTCAGTCCGTAGCTCTAGCTTCAAGGTAGCCTTGTGAAACCACTGTGGTTTATTCATTAAGTATGAAGATACAATGTAGAATCAGAGGATGTGCTGTAATTATTAAGTTTGTTTATCCAAACATTTCCAGTCATCATGGTCATATCACCAGGAGACATGGTCATATCACCAGGAGACATGGTCATATCACCAGGAGACATGGACATATCACCAGGAGACATGGACATATCACCAGGAGACATGGTCATATCACCAGGAGACATGGACATATCACCAGGAGACATGGTCATATCACCAGGAGACATGGTCATATCACCAGGAGACATGGACATATCACCAGGAGACATGGTCATATCACCAGGAGACATGGTCCTCACAGGATTCAGATTCATCATCGCAAATAACAGAAGACGGAATTTTCAGAGAACAAACGAGATACGTCAGGACTGTAAAGTAGGACAACTAAAACAAGAAACAATGAGATGCGAAATTAAGGACACACTGGAGGAAAATTAAAAAATATGTACACACACTGTGTTCCTGAACAATGTCCTGTTTCCCAAAGCAAGCAAAATGTGACATGATGCTGTAATACTGTTAGAAGGTGTGGGATGAAGTGGGTGTAGCAAGCACTTCCTCAGCTGGAGGAACCAGACACTGCCCTCACCCTGAGAACACCATCGCTACTGTGAGTCATGGTGGAAGAGTAATGTTCAGCACTACTGTAGTAATCATGGTGGAAGAGTAATGTTCAGCACTACTGTAGTAATCATGGTAGAAGAGTAATGTTCAGCACTACTGTAGTAATCATGGTGGAAAAGTAATGTTCAGCACTACTGTAGTAATCATGGTGGAAGAGTAATGTTCAGCACTACTGTAGTAATCATGGTAGAAGAGTAATGTTCAGCACTACTGTAGTAATCATGGTGGAAGAGTAATGTTCAGCACTACTGTAGTAATCATGGTGGAAGAGTAATGTTCAGCACTACTGTAGTAATCATGGTGGAAGAGTAATGTTCAGCACTACTGTAGTAATCATGGTGGAAGAGTAATGTTCAGCACTACTGTACTGTAGTAATCATGGTGGAAGAGTAATGTTCAGCACTACTGTAGTAATCATGGTAGAAGAGTAATGTTCAGCACTACTGTAGTAATCATGGTAGAAGAGTAATGTTCAGCACTAATGTAGTAATCATGGTGGAAGAGTAATGTTCAGCACTACTGTAGTAATCATGGTAGAAGAGTAATGTTCAGCACTACTGTAGTAATCATGGTAGAAGAGTAATGTTCAGCACTACTGTACTGTAGTAATCATGGTGGAAGAGTAATGTTCAGCACTACTGTAGTAATCATGGTGAAAGAGTAATGTTCAGCACTACTGTACTGTAGTAATCATGGTGGAAGAGTAATGTTCAGCACTACTGTAGTAATCATGGTAGAAGAGTAATGTTCAGCACTACTGTAGTAATCATGGTGGACGACTAATGTTCAGCACTACTGTAGTAATCATGGTAGAAGAGTAATGTTCAGCACTACTGTAGTAATCATGGTAGAAGAGTAATGTTCAGCACTACTGTACTGTAATAATCATGGTGAAAGAGTAATGTTCAGCACTACTGTAGTAATCATGGTAGAAGAGTAATGTTCAGCACTACTGTAGTAATCATGGTGAAAGAGTAATGTTCAGCACTACTGTAGTAATCATGGTGAAAGAGTAATGTTCAGCACTACTGTAGTAATCATGGTGAAAGAGTAATGTTCAGCACTACTGTAGTAATCATGGTGAAAGAGTAATGTTCAGCACTACTGTAGTAATCATGGTGAAAGAGTAATGTTCAGCACTACTGTAGTAATCATGGTAGAAGAGTAATGTTCAGCACTACTGTAGTAATCATGGTGAAAGAGTAATGTTCAGCACTACTGTAGTAATCATGGTGGAAGAGTAATGTTCAGCACTACTGTAGTAATCATGGTAGAAGAGTAATGTTCAGCACTACTGTAGTAATCATGGTAGAAGAGTAATGTTCAGCACTACTGTAGTAATCATGGTGAAAGAGTAATGTTCAGCACTACTGTACTGTAGTAATCATGGTGAAAGAGTAATGTTCAGCACTACTGTAGTAATCATGGTAGAAGAGTAATGTTCAGCACTACTGTAGTAATCATGGTGGAAGAGTAATGTTCAGCACTACTGTAGTAATCATGGTGAAAGAGTAATGTTCAGCACTACTGTACTGTAGTAATCATGGTGAAAGAGTAATGTTCAGCACTACTGTTGTAATCATGGTGAAAGAGTAATGTTCAGCACTAATGTAGTAATCATGGTGAAAGAGTAATGTTCAGCACTAATGTAGTAATCATGGTAGAAGAGTAATGTTCAGCACTACTGTAGTAATCATGGTAGAAGAGTAATGTTCAGCACTACTGTACTGTAGTAATCATGGTGAAAGAGTAATGTTCAGCACTACTGTAGTAATCATGGTAGAAGAGTAATGTTCAGCACTACTGTAGTAATCATGGTGAAAGAGTAATGTTCAGCACTACTGTAGTAATCATGGTGGACGACTAATGTTCAGCACTACTGTAGTAATCATGGTAGAAGAGTAATGTTCAGCACTACTGTAGTAATCATGGTAGAAGAGTAATGTTCAGCACTACTGTAGTAATCATGGTAGAAGAGTAATGTTCAGCACTACTGTAGTAATCATGGTAGAAGAGTAATGTTCAGCACTACTGTAGTAATCATGGTGGACGACTAATGTTCAGCACTACTGTAGTAATCATGGTAGAAGAGTAATGTTCAGCACTACTGTAGTAATCATGGTAGAAGAGTAATGTTCAGCACTACTGTAGTAATCATGGTGAAAGAGTAATGTTCAGCACTACTGTAGTAATCATGGTGAAAGAGTAATGTTCAGCACTACTGTAGTAATCATGGTGAAAGAGTAATGTTCAGCACTACTGTAGTAATCATGGTACAAGAGTAATGTTCAGCACTACTGTACTGTAGTAATCATGGTGAAAGAGTAATGTTCAGCACTACTGTAGTAATCATGGTAGAAGAGTAATGTTCAGCACTACTGTAGTAATCATGGTGAAAGAGTAATGTTCAGCACTACTGTTGTAATCATGGTGAAAGAGTAATTTTCAGCACTACTGTAGTAATCATGGTGAAAGAGTAATGTTCAGCACTACTGTACTGTAGTAATCATGGTGAAAGAGTAATGTTCAGCACTACTGTAGTAATCATGGTGAAAGAGTAATTTTCAGCACTACTGTAGTAATCATGGTGAAAGAGTAATGTTCAGCACTAATGTAGTAATCATGGTGAAAGAGTAATGTTCAGCACTAATGTAGTAATCATGGTAGAAGAGTAATGTTCAGCACTACTGTAGTAATCATGGTAGAAGAGTAATGTTCAGCACTACTGTACTGTAGTAATCATGGTGAAAGAGTAATGTTCAGCACTACTGTAGTAATCATGGTGGACGACTAATGTTCAGCACTACTGTAGTAATCATGGTAGAAGAGTAATGTTCAGCACTACTGTAGTAATCATGGTAGAAGAGTAATGTTCAGCACTACTGTAGTAATCATGGTGAAAGAGTAATGTTCAGCACTACTGTAGTAATCATGGTAGAAGAGTAATGTTCAGCACTACTGTAGTAATCATGGTAGAAGAGTAATGTTCAGCACTACTGTAGTAATCATGGTAGAAGAGTAATGTTCAGCACTACTGTAGTAATCATGGTGGAAGAGTAATGTTCAGCACTACTGTAGTAATCATGGTGGAAGAGTAATGTTCAGCACTACTGTAGTAATCATGGTAGAAGAGTAATGTTCAGCACTACTGTTGTTGCTCCTTTGACTAATCCCCCGTTACCTGGTCACTAATTTGGTGGACGATCTCCTGTAGTTGTTCCATATTCTGTTGGTATTAATTTAGATTAATGTCACTTTAAGCAGATGTTCAAACTCCAGATGTTCCATTGAGCTGATTATGTGACCTCGTTTCCAGGTTGGAGAACATTGGAAATGGTCAAGGTACAAATATTGTAAATAAGAAGATTTGTTTACATTTTTTGAAGGGTTTATAGACGGGCTCACCCATCAATTATACCCATCTGTCCCACCCCTGGCCACGCCCACAGCCCACAGTCTGATGGCAGATCATTCTTGTCTTGTTCTGGTGTGAAACCTAACATGGCCAATGTTTTCTTTAACCTTTCCTTCCCCCATGTACTGAAGTTATTAACGTTTTCCTGTCCCCAGGGAGGGTTTGTTAATAAGAAGATGAGTCGTGGAAGGATTACTGGTGCAGGATAAGCAATGACAAATGCAGCGTAGGAGTAGATAAGAAACCAGGGTAAAATCTTGGAAAATTGAAAATTAGAAATGACAGAATTTCATTAAACCCATCATAAATCTGTTGACTAACACTGAAATCTTCCTGTGTTTGTCTGTCACAGGCTTCTGGAACTTTGGCCTGCAGTTCCTATAAACCAGCACTGGGGGGTGCTGTGTAAATGTCTGGCCTACAGTAAAGCAGCATGCGACCCCTTTGTCTACTCCCTGCTCCGGCACCAGTACCGCAAAGCCTGCACTGACATCATCAACCGGATCCTAAAACGCAGATCTATGAACTCGGCAGACGAATGGCAGCGAGCACACGGGCCCAACACCGTGGTTCAGGCCATGGAGCTTCCAGGAACGCTGAAGGAATGTACAGCATAAAAAACCCAAAAGATGTTGGTGTAAAGACGACGAGGAGCTTCTACACACAAGGAACATGATGATTCCTCTCGACTTGCGGATCCTACCAAAAGCATTCACTGGAGAATCAAACACTGTTCTTTAGAAGATGATTCGGTTGAGTTTTTTAGCAGAAACTTTGGAGATCTCAGGTTTCTACAATGTTCAGAAGAGTTCTGGAGAGTCGAGATTTTGACATACTATTATGAAGGTTTCAGATGTTTGGAGTTGTATTCTTTCTGATTTCCAGAGAATGTCCAGAGAATTTCAGTCTCTACATTTTAAAGTACTGGATATTTGAACTCCATAGAGCAGTAGATCCTTTGCTTCACTGGAATGGAAGATTTTGTGTTCTTATACTGTACATTGCTCCATCTTCTGGAACAAAAGGTCAGAAACAGTTCCATCCTGGAGGATGATATGGTTCTAAGTGTTTCTACAGAATTCTATTCTCCACAATGGTGGATTCTAGAGCGCTCAGTATCCGGTTTAAGTCATTCCTGGTTAATTCGGTTCTTTATCGTGAAACATTTTCCAAGAGTACCATTAATTTAAAATACAAAAATTCTAGAGCCCAGTTCTCTAGAAGGTCGAATGAAAGAGAGCTTTAGAGAATCAACAATTCTTGTGATTGGACTGTTGTATAGAGTTGTGTAGACATATAACAACATATAATTAAACACAACATACATCTATACATAACATATAATTAAATAAAACAAACATATAATTAAATAAAACAAACATATAATTAAATAAAAAAGCTGATAACTTAGAATTCAAGGAGAATGACACAACGTTATAGAGAGGGATGATTTTATAGAGTTATAGTGTTCACGGTAGAATATTCTCTAGAGAGTTTGTTTCTCTAAAAATATGAGTTTTTTTCATAGTTCCATTTATCTAAAATGCAAAAATATAGGAGTTAAAAAGTTTTCCCCTGACCGCGTAAAATTCAGATTTCTTTGATCAAGTTACGTTGTCTAGTGGGGGGCACTTTGGCTTAGTGGTTAGCACGTTCGCCTCACACCTCCAGGGTCGGGGTTCGATTCCCGCCTCCATCTTGTGTGTGTGGAGTTTGCATGTTCTCCCCGTGCCTCGGGGGTTTCCTCCGGGTACTCCGGTTTCCTCCCCCGGTCCAAAGACATGCATGGTAGGTTGATTGGCATCTCTGGAAAATTGTCCGTAGTGTGTGAGTGCGTGAGTGAATGAGAGTGTGTGTGTGTGTGTGTGCCCTGCGATGGGTTGGCACTCCGTCCAGGGTGTATCCTGCCTTGATGCCCAATGACGCCTGAGATAGGCACAGGCTCCCCGTGACCCGAGGTAGTTCAGATAAGCGGTAGAAGATGAATGAATGAATGTTGTCTAGTACAGAATATTCTAGAGATTTCTGTTCTATAAATTTAAGGTTTCACACAGTTTTACACGGAGGCTTCCATCCATGTTAAATGCAAAAAGAATTCCAGTTTGCTCAATTCATCAGAATACTGGAGATTACAACATTATATAGAGCTAGAAGGTCCACAGCAGGATCTTCTAAAGAATGTCTAGATTGAAATATTTGAGCGAGTTCCAAAGATTTCATTTGTTCTGGAAAGCTCTATATCTCTAGAATACAAGATCTGAACATGTTCTGTTTTACAGGAACATGTCCTATTCAGAACATTTTCTACTGATTTCTCCAACTTGATTTCGACTTCAAGGTCCCTCAAAGAGTGGAAGGTGCGAGGTTATCAACATCACATATATATATATATCTCCTTCATCACTATCTAAAACAAAAATGTTTCGTTGTTTTAGATAGTGATGAAAGATCTCGTATGGATTTCAGAGGACATCATCTAAACAGATTGGTGGAAGCTGACATCTGGCCATGTCTACAGGATCGACACCATCGACACCATCTCCAGTGGATGCACACAAACAAGATGGATGATTATTTGAAATGTAGCACTGATATCTAGCTTAACTCATGCTCCTTAGATGGGAATCTAGTGCTGCTATATTATGTGATGTGTATAAAGTAAACCCTTTTTATTTCATCCCCATTCATTTGAACAACAAGGCCCTGTTTTAGAGGATAAAGTCTTATATACTGACTTGGGACAATCGGCGACACACTGGACCGTGCTGCAGAGCGAGAAAGAGTGAGCATTGGGAAATCGACGCGGGCTTCAGCAGAATCCTTTCATCCATGAACGGCGCCATCTCTCTTGAAACGTTCGTCGTGTCTCCCGCTCGCTCTAGCCGACTCTCTTAGAAACCAATTAGTCTACGGCTGGCAGCTGAGAGAGGAAAGAGAGAGGAAAAAGAGAGAGAATTGGACGCTCCCTCCTGGATTAGTTCGGATGTCGGATTAGTTGAGAGTTTTCCTGCTCCAGGACAAGAGAAAGGACAAATCACCTCTGCAGTGTGTTTAGTGCCTTTTTCCTCCAGATCAGCTAGCGCCATGGCTAACAGCTAACACAAGACTATTTCTAGCCCAGCTGTGGATGGTGTTTATTTGTGATGGTCAGAACAAAGTGTGCTTTGGGAATAAACTTAGTATTTGTAGCTCATTTTATTAGATCAAACGTGGTGGCGTGATTTCCGCATGAATCCGAGTACTTTTAAAATGACCTAGCAACCAACTACCTCTACACACATCTAGAGCAGTTTATAGCCAATAAAGAACGATGGATTTGTTAGAAAATGAAAAATATATACAGTCATGTGAAAAAATGACCCTATTAAATATTCGGTTCTTTATTAAGAAATGTCAACATATCAATTTCTGATCTTGTTTTCATTTGTACCAGTAGATGAAAGTGATGTAATTGCATGTAAACAACAAAAAAATCACTTCGTTCTCATTTATTATACAAAAGAAATTAATATTTGACCTGAGGAACAAGTTAATACACCCTGTGTCCAAATAGCTAGTGTTTTCCATAGATATCTCTAATAGCTAGTTTCTTGCAGCCATCTATCTACCAGTTTCTAACATCGACTGGAAGAAAGTTTCCCCCAGTCCTCAATGCAGAACTCTTTCAGCTGTGTGATGTTTGAGGGGTTTCTTACATGCACATTCTTTTTCAAATCACCAGGAACTCAATAGGATTTCGATCTGGACTTTGACTTGGTCACAATCAGTATTTACTGTTTAGTGAGTCTTTGGTGGATTTACTGGGTCAAATTTTTGACAGGGGGGTCACGGTGGCTTAGTAGTTAGCACGTTCACCTCACACCTCCAGGGTTGGGGGTTCGATTCCCGCCTCCGCCTTGTGTGTGTGGAGTTTGCATGTTCTCCCCGTGCCTCGGGGGTTTCCTCCGGGTACTCCGGTTTCCTCCCCCGGTCCAAAGACATGCATGGTAGGTTGATTGGCATCTCTGGAAAATTGTCCATAGTGTGTGATTGTGTGAGTGAATGAGAGTGTGTGTGTGACCTGTGATGGGTTGGCACTCCGTCCAGGGTGTATCCTGCCTTGATGCCCGATGACGCCTGAGATGGGACGGCACAGGCTCCCCGTGACCCGAGGTAGTTCAGATAAGCAGTAGAAGATGACTGAATGAATGAATTTTTGACAGATGGTCTCACATGTTCCTCAGGCACCTTCTGATACAATGTAGAATTCCTACTGGATTCTATGATGGTGATCTGACCAAGTCGTGCTGCAGGAAAGCATCTCCAAACCATAACACATCCACCTCCATGTTCCACAGGTGGTATGAGGTTCTTTTGCTAAAGTTCTGTATTTGGTTTACACCAAACATTCCCTGTTATGGTCTCCAAATAATTCAGTTTTAGACTCATCTGTCCACAGCACATTATTCCAGAAGTCTTGTCCTTTGTCTCTGTTCTTTTACAAACTTCAGTCTTATCCTCATGATTTCCTTAGACAGTAAAGGTTTCCTCCTTCATGCCTCCCATGATAATTAAAAATGTTCAGTCTCTTACTGATTGTAGATTCGTGCACTTTGACATCAGCTGTAGCACGAGCTTTCTGTAGGTCCCGTGATTATATTTTAGGGTTTTTGAAGATGTCTTTAATCATCTTGCGGTCTGCTCTTGGGGTGAATTTGCTTAGATGTCCTGACCTGGTGATGTTGGCAGCTGTTTCAAATGTTCTCCACTTGCAAATAATTTTCCAGACAGTGTTGAATGGCTGATTCTAAACTCTTTTGAGATCTTTTTATATCCCTTACTAGACTCATAAACATTAACAATTCTTTTTTCTGAAGGCCTCAGAGAGCTCTTTGGATCTCGCCATGGTGAAACCTCTCACATCAAAAGTTTAGAGCAAAACAAAGTAAATAGCTGAGGTTTGAAAAGCCGTCTTCATAATGCTCTGTTCAATAACAATGTCCTTATTATCTTCACCTGATGTGATACACCTGTAGATCATTTCATCCATTTAAAGTACAAATGAATGTCGGGGTGTCCATCTAAAAAAAAATTATATTTAAAAAAAAAATACATTTTACAGATCATTTAAAAAATAATTTTTTTTTTGGTTTTATTTGTTTAGTTATATTACTTAGTGTTTCTAGTATTCTAGTATTTTTAAAATTAAGATTAAATGCCCATATGTTTAAGTATTAAAAAAAGGGGGTGTCCTAATTTTTTCACATGACTGTACATTTCAACAGCCCATTAAATCAAAGCAATTCTGCCAAAAAGAAAGAACACCACAGCGCTGGTGAATCCTTTACTCTGATTGGTTAGAAAGTGTCCATTAAAGGTGGGGTCTCCGTTGTTTGAAAGCCAATGTTGACATTTGAAATCACCAAAACAAACACGCCCCTAACCCAAATGGGTCCTACCCCTGTATCGATAGCTCCGCCCACACGTACATACGTAACCCAGGCAACTACTGGAAAGAAATGTGCCTTTATCATAGCTGAGGTGAAGAACAATACGATTGCAGATAAACAAACAAGCAAAAATGACACACAAACATAATCATGTAAAGGACAAAGACATATATTAGTTCTGTGTAACAAAACAAAACCAACGTTACTCACCTATCGAGAAGGAAAAAAGCGCCTCGGCGTCTTAAGTAAAGTTGGTCACATATTCACAGATTGGAGTTTCCCGAGTCAATAACTCCTGAGCTAAACACTGTTACTACACAAAACACGGTTGTAGCTGCGTCTCTACATTACTACGATAGAAAAGAGGTGTTATTTGTGTAGTAACAGTGTTTAGCTCAGGAGTTATTGACTCAGGAAACTCCAATCTGTGAATATGTGACCAACTTCCTGCTCCTTCAGTTCTCTCCAGCGCTGGAAAGCTGATCCTATATTAACACGTCCTACTTCTTACCTTATCGTAAGTCTTTCTTCTCTTTCTTTCTTTGTTTTTATCCTCCATGTCAATGTTAAAACCGCTTTCTGCTAATGTCACACATGCGCACTGAACACTCTCTCCACCCATATTGACAGGACACGCCCCTTTCTGCTCATTGGCTACACGTTTGTTTTGATTTTTGTTTAGTTTGTCTTCCCGACTCAGTTTTCTGAAGCATTTCTCAAACATCTGAGACCCCACCTTTAACCACCTAAAGCAGCTTTTATTTCTAACACCTTATCGTTTCTATAGTAACCGCTCATGCACACGGACTTCCACAGCAGACGCTCCACATAACGCTTTAAAAAGCAGGTGTAAATGTTGATGTAGTGAAGTTTTCATTTCTTTAAGGAGATGTTTATTTAGATTTTATGGAAGCTGGAACTTTACATTTTCAGAACAGAGATGTTTCTAGCTGCTGTAGCGTGAGTGAGAACAGGAACTTGTTTTGTAGTAGAATATAAAGTGTAACTATAACCGGATAAAAAGTATGACGTCCTTTAATGATGTTTTATTTCACATGGCTAATTTGCTGAGGTGTATGAGAAGTCAGACGTTTGCGGACTTACAGGAGTGACTTCCTGTTACAGGAAAATAATCGCCAGCGTATTCAGAGTTTTGATTATTTTTCTGTAACAGAGTGTTTTATTACGTGGTTAGTAGCTAGCTAGCCACACACCCTATTTGTGATTGGTGCTGGTATAAAACCTGCTGCCATCTAGCAGGCTAAGCTAGCATAACGATCTTCAGCTCTCTCGGGAGTTTGACTAACTTCCTGTTTAAAAGGCATTTTTATGGGCACTTTAAACTTTAGACTTCATCTACAGAAGGTCAACAAGTGTGTGTGTGTGTGTGCACGAGCATGTGTGTTTGTGTGTGTATGACAGACAAAGTGACTGAGAAGTCTTTTGTAACATCTAAATTTTTGTCTTAAATGTCGGCCATTTTGTTTTTCGATTCCTCTTTCATTTCCTTTTTGATTTCTCTTTATTATTTTAATTCATTACATTCCTTCAGCCCATGAATGTGACACCAGGAGATGTGGATAATTATGTGTTTATTAATATACAGAATAATATAATAGTTACTATATAAATTTATCACAAACACGATATACGAGTGTCTGACAGCAATCCTGACTCATATAAATTAATGTGATGTGAAATACTTGAAATGATGATGATGATGATGAAGATAAGGCATTTCTAATCGTGGAAAAAAAAATCTACCTGGATGCTCATTAGCATCTTATTAGCCGTACTTTCTGTTAATTGTTTCCACTCGCCCACGCAACGTTCCTGTCTCCACTCTCGTGTATCAGCTGCACCACACACACACACACACACACACTTTTAACAAGAGGAACACACTCGACCTTGGAGGTGAAGACAGAGTTCAGGAGTTAAATCGATTTCCTGACATTTGTTTTCATGTTTTTTTTTGTTTTTTTTAACCATAAGATTTTTTTTTTCTGGTGAAACCATTTACAAACAACTTGACTGAAATGATGGATGTTTAGGCATGGAGTGTGTTACCATAGAAACTGCTAATTTACCAGTTTCAGGTACAATCTCTCTTCAGTGCCATGATCTCATAAATCTTGCAGTTCGTCTCGAACAGAAATCTCCTTTCTAAATAAAGTGAACCGTTTCCTTTCTCGGTTTTCACTGAACCCCGGATATTACGGTAGAGGATGAGTTCGTTTAATGAGCCGCACTGCAGGAAGCAGATTGTGTAATATTAACATTCAGGGTTTTGGTAATCTGACATATTAGCAGTGTTAACCCGCTAACGCAGCTAGCAAAACTTTTTAAATTAGCAGTCCATCACATTAAACTGCACTGACAGGATTTTTCTCCCTTCACCACAATAAAGCTCTGAAAATCTGTCTTACACACACACACACACCCACACACAAACACACACACTCACACACACACACACACACACACACACAGAGGGAGATGACGGCTCTCTGAGGAACTGGAAATTTCAACGAGATGAGAACCTGCTGGTGTGGAGAGGTCACTTGGGTTCAGCGAGCATGTCTTGTGTGTCTGACCTGAGCTCCAGTTAAAACCCAATTACAGTCACAGCACGAGTGGAATTTAATTACAGAGCCGTACTGGGCATCAGAAATCAAGTGAGAATCACTACGCTTCCACTGACGGTCCGATCTCAGGCGGCGTGTCAGGTTTATCTAAACCCTGACTGCAGACTTCACCTGGTTTATCTGAATGGTGAATTTGTGCTAATAATTAACATATGGAAAAAGATTAAGGGCTTTTAGCCTCACACCTCCGGGGTTGAGGGCTTGATTCTGCTCTGTGTGTGTGTGTGTGTGTGTTGTGATTAGTCCCCGTCCATGGTGTCCCCTATATTTCCTGCGACTCAGTGTAGAATTAACACTACAGAAAACTGATGAACAACTAAAACTGGCACAGGGTCAGGACTTAAAAAGTTACTATCTTTTCAGTTTAATATCAAAACTCCATGTTTCTTAAACTCTAGTGTTTAATTTTCAGGCAGTGCTGAGAGCCAATCAGAACACAGCATTCAAGATTCTGAAGCTTGTGGCTAGAAAAGTTCGAGTTACACACGATACCCGACACTCATATCCTGTCATGACATTCAAACACACCCACACACACCCACGGTTATGAGTAACGACGGAGATGTTATCAAAATGACGTCAATCAGGTTTTCTGAACAGCTCTGCAGGATAAAGGAACTGTAGCATTTCATAACTCTTCCTGGTGTTATAGCCTGACCTTCCTCATCACCTTCCTCATCACATTCCTCATCACCTTCCTCATCACTTTCCTCATTCTTTCATCATGAAGAGTAATTTGAAGTAGAAATCAGATCCCTGGTTAAGTCTTGAACTCAATTACAGCTTAGCATGTGTTTAAATGCTTAACACACACACACACACACATACACACACACACAAAGTCATCTTTTAACGTTTTCTATTTATTTAATGAACGTTTAGTTCATTTGCAGAGTCAGAATCAGATCTGATTCATTTACAATTAGGTTCAAAGAAAAACTTCGTAATCTTCTGAGGCTCGTTTCGACCTGAAAGTCCTGCGTTCATTTTGTTCGTTTTTCAGACACATCAACGTTCCTTTAAAACACACTAAACACACGGTTGCCCCGATGCCCTGAACATGACTATGCCCACAGCTCCGGTTTTTCTCTCATCACCTTCATCACGAGTTCTTTGAGATCTTCTGTACAGTTTCATTTCCATCTGCGGCTGTTTTGCACAGAATGAGAATAATGTTAGTTGTGTTGTTGTTACTCAGTGAAACTAAAGCAGAACTTGGATCATTTTGTGTGTGTGTGTGTGTGTGTGTGTGTGTGTGTTGTGGGGGTGGGGGTGGGGGTAGTTTTAGAAATCTGAGAAAAATGCCTGAACAATATTTTTGTGTAATTTATTCCTATGAAATTCCTAAGGCTCTGTTCCTAGACTGTGAGATAATGTGGATTTTTTTTGTCTTGGTTTTTTTATAGTCCTGTAAATAAGTAGCTGAACAGAACTGTCTGTATTTTGACTTAAAGTACATGAAATAAAGCTGATATTACTATTTAAACTTTTAAACCATTATTTGTCTTTTTTTACCCATCATGCATCAGGGTTCCATGAAACAGCATCAACTACGGTCGTTTTACACAGTGGTTTATAAATGAAGACGTTAGCGTTAGCTGGGAAACGTGGCCGCTTTAGCGAGGGTGATTAACATGTATACTGTACAGCACAGCGCTAATCTCTCACAGCGCTAATGAACCCATTTGTTAGCATTTGATTTGTCTACAGGATGCGAGCAACACTGTATACCTCAGAATTTTTACCAAAAAACATCTACTTCAGTGTAGAACCATCTGACAATACTAATTTATTCTAATTTATGCTAATTACGCAACAAACAAGAAACAGCACTGTGTTTTAGATGCTAAAAGGCATGTCTAGTTAGCGTTCATTCAACAGCATGAGTTATGTAAAACACCAGACAACAAAAAGCACACTGTTTTTTAGGTAACAGCCGAGTGTTCCTCAGTAATTACATCAATTCCTTTAAAAAATGGTGACAAATCTTATAATAATACAAACCTACAGGTTCTGATGTGTTGAATAAACATTCAAGCTTTAGGAAGTGGTGAAGAAAGTACAGAGAAAATACTCAGTTAAAATGGGAAAATACACAAAACAACAAACAACAAAGAAAAAATTTGTTTATTTCAAACATACTTAAGGAGTAAAAAATGATGACAATAAGTTCATTTCATGTTAACTAAAAATGTTAGCTAATTTTCAATTTAGCATCACACACTCATATCCACTTCTAACATTATATAGTTTGATAATCAATTCATCAGAAATATAAATATTCTCTGATATGCTAATATTTTAACTGTCTGCTAATATTCAGATATGCAGCCTAGCCATGTTATGCTAGCTCCTGGAAGCAATGCTAGTCAAGCTTAGCTAGGTTAGTGAAGCAAACTCAGCTAACAAGTTATTCAGAGTCAGTTAATGTTGGAAAATTAGTGACACATGGACCTGATGATGCTGTTTAGAATGAAATAGCTACAGTGTTAATTACATTATGTAGCATGAGATCAGTGCACAAACACAGAACCTAATTTTAGAGTAAACAGTAATGTTTTGGCTGCATCTCAAATGACAAACTACACACTGTGTGCACTTTGTGCTCTAGCATCTGGTGTATAAATGTAATAAAGGGCTGTTTATCACCTCATACGAAACACTAAAACTTTTTTACCAACAGGAAGTAGAAGCCGTTTCTCAGTCAACGGTAAATGCCGTCGCCACTAGCTTTAGAGAGCTTTGTAAGACGTTTCGTCCACCGGAGTATCGTTGGCCATCTTGGACTGTTTTCTGACCATTGACCAGCGCAAGTGTGCAGGTATGAGATTTGGGACACGGAATTAGAATCTGATGTCCAGCGGTGACTCGACCAACATGCCAGGATTTCAGGAACCTATTCGAGAGTTTTTAAATGTTTGATATTGAGTCACATTTGGGACGAAGGCTTCGTTACTGTACAGTGTTAATAATTCTCAGTTTAAGGATTTGGACCATGGACATTTGTGAGCAGCGCACCATGTGTCTCCGTCTAAAATGTAATGAACCAGTCAGCAGGAGCTGCAGCTACAAATGGCTGTGATTTCAAACACAAGACTTCACATGAAGGACAAGTTCAGATTGTTTCAGGAAAGACTTCTTGAAGACATATCTGGAAGACTTCAGCAGGAAGGAATTAGTGTAATGAACTCTGACCTGTTAGTTCCTCAGGAGCTATTGGTTGCACAATTGCACTGGACTACGTATACATCATTTACATTGACATCATTTACATTTACATCATTTACATTGACATTATTTACATTATTTTGATTGACATTATTTACATTGACATTATTTATATTATATACATTGACATTATTTACATTATTTACATTGACATTATTTACAATATTTTAATTGACATTATTTATATTTTTACATTGACATTATTTATATTTTTACATTGACATTATTTACATTGACATTATTTACATTATATACATTGACATTATTTACATTTACATTATTTACATTATTTACATTCACATTATTTACATTATTTTGATTAACATTATTTACATTATATACATTGACATTATTTACATTCACATTATTTACACTGACATTATTTACATTCACATTATTTACATTCACATTATTTACATTATTTTGATTGACATTATTTACATTGACATTATTTACACTGATATTATTTACATTATTTACACTGACATTATTTACATTGACATTATTCACATTATATACATTGACATTATTTACATTATTTTGAGTGACATTATTTACATTGACATTATTTACATTATTTACATTGACATTATTTACATTATTTTGAGTGACATTATTTACATTGACATTATTTACATTATTTACATTGACATTATTTACATTGACATTATTTACATTATTTACATTGACATTATTTACATTATTTTGAGTGACATTATTTACATTGACATTATTTACATTATTTACATTGACATTATTTACATTGACATTATTTACATTATTTACATTGACATTATATACATTGACATTATTTACATTATTTACATTGACATTATATACATTGACATTATTTACACTGACATTATTTACATTGATATTATTTACATTATTTTGATTAACATTATTTACATTATTTACATTGACATTATTTACATTTACATTATTTACATTACTTTGATTGAATTATTTACATTGACATTATTTATATTATTTACATTGACATTATTTACATTATTTTGATTAACATTATTTACATTATTTATATTGACATTGTTTACATTGACATTTTTTACATTATTTACGTTGACAATATTTCCTGTCCAGTCTCACCCAAATGAGGATGAGGTTCACTTCTGAGTCTGGTTCCTTTCAAGGTTTCTTCCTCATATCATCTCAGGGAGTTTTTCCTCATCATCGTCACCTCAGGGTGGATCATTAGGGATAAATGTTAGAGATGAATAATAACGTAATGTTAAACTTTACAAATTTTATTCTGTTTCTGTATTTCTGTAAAAATGTCCACTGTTAAAAGCATGATACAAATCAACTAAATTGAATTAAATTGGTCTGCAGTCCAGAGGAGAATGACCAGACTGGTCTGAAGGCTACAGTAACTCAAATGTTCACTGTTTACAACTGTGGTGAAAAGGAAAGCATATCAGAATGCACAACACATCAAGGAACCTGAGGCTATGATGAGCACAGACTCACCCACACTGGACAGATGGAAATGAGATAAATAATAACCTTTCCAGTTTTCAGTGAGTCTGTGCTCAGCATAGCATTAGGTTCATGTTCTGATGTGGTGATCTGCTGTTGTAGCTCATCCACCTCGACATATAGTGCGTGTTCTCAGATGCTTTTCTGCTCACTATCCTTATACAGAGTGATTGGGTTACTATAGACTTCGTAGTCATTCTTCTCTGATCTCTCTAAACATCAAGGTGTTTCCATCCACAGAACCGTCTCTTGGGATGTTTTTTGTTCTGCATCAGTCTGATTAAACTCTAGAGACTCAAGCTTCTGAAAAACTCAAACCAACAAGCATTCCACAGCTATCAAACTTCACACAGTTCACGTTTTTTCATCAGTCTGATGTTTGATGTGAACAATTACTGAAGCTCTTGACCTGCATTTGTAGGATTTCATGCATTTTGCTGCTGCCACCTGATGGATGACTAAAGAACTAAATAAGTATGCAGGTGTACAGGTGTTCCTAATAAAGTGGACAGAGAATGTAGATGTTTATGAAAAGATTTTTTGGGGATCTTTGGCAGATCCACCTTTTGCTGCTGTTGGAGCTACATCAGTTTTGAACATCTTGAACACCTGGATGTGAGATTTTTCAAGTCATTTCTTCTTTTTTCCACTAATTGATAGCTGCTCAAATTATAGTAATAGTTCTATGACAATAAAATGTGGACAATGCCAAAAGGTGTAAATACTGATGTAACGCACTGTAGGTGGCTACTCAGATGTAGTGTCTCTTGCTGAGAGGTAAAACAGGAGGACGCATGCTGGTCTGATCTGGAGCTGGCAACATTTTTCACATCAAAGCTGGGCATCACATCAGAGAGTGAGTTTGGCCTGTGAAGCTGAGAGGAGGTCAGTGTGTCAACCCTCCACCTCCACACAGCTGTGCTTCTGATGGTCCACAGCTGTGATGAGGAACCCTGTGAGACCAGGCCACCACGCTGCAGGCTCACGATTTACACGCGTTACAATCAAATGTTCTGTGCTAAATTGTTCATCGTGCTGTGTGTCATGGAGAAGAATAAATGTGATGGTACAGTAATTAATGTTAGTGACAGTAAGAGGCAGTAATGTTAGAGGCAGTTTGAGTGCTGGTTTGGAGCTTCTTCTTTTCGACAGAAAGTTCCTTCTTTTTTGACAGCCAAAGCACCGGCTCTGAACCAGGAAAAGTAAGCAGCACCAAAACGTTGCTGGTCTAGACTTAAGAACCGCTTGCTTCAGGATCTGTGGGTGGGGCTGTGGGCGGGGCTACTGTTAGAGCATTTGATAATGTACCTTAAGTATACTAATGTTTAATACACTTTTACTTTACCGCGATATGATACATTATCAGCACACATGATAGTAAGTAGCTACATGCTAAGGCTAACTTTTTTCTGTGTTAATGATAAAATAACGTTATGTACTTTCTCCATTACAACCTCCGTTTATACAGATTACATGGAGCTGCACGTACACGTTGGATTCGCCGCGTTTGGGTGTTAATGTAGGTTCACAAAGAAATGAGCATTAACAGTAAAGCAACATCCGCCATTGTTGATGTTGTGTTTGTGTTTGTCGCTGCTGCGCTAACGTTGCTGTGTAACGTGACACGTATACAGTGACGTCAGACTCGGCTCTGTGATGCTCTCTAACCGATGGGAAGGCAAACCGGTTCTTAGAAGGTTCACCAGTGGAACCAACTTTGAACCAGCACCAGTGCTAGTTCTGAACCAGCACCCGGTTCTTTTTGGTGGAAAAGGGGTAGTTGTGGTTTTGGTCAGTATGGATCTTGGTCTTATTGTGATTTTGGGGGTATGGGTCTTGTTCTTATTGGTGTCTGGGTCAGTATGGTTCTTGGTCTTATTTTGGACTTGCTCCTTGTCTAGTCTTAAGTCTTGGTCTTTTCTAAACAAAGTGATTGGTTTTGTCTTAATTGAGGTCTCCTATTACTTTGGTGTTGTATTCATCTTGGTTGGTATGGATTTAGGTCTCATTCACCACCAGACATGTACTTATGGCATTTTTGATGAAGGTCCTGAGGTTGTTCATCTGCAATAATTTTCTGGATTTTCTTTTTTTTACAAGACGTTATCAAGCAATGAGTGTGAATAAATGGAATCCATTTCAAAGCATGAGCTGGGTTTCCTTTCGTGGTTGTTTTTATCTGGCAAAGCTCATCACATCTCAGACAAACAAGCTGAAAACAGATTCTGTCCCTGAGAAATTTAGTCTTATACGCTATTGTATGGATTATTAAAAGGATTCCCCACATTAATTCAGAAATAAAATGATTTCACATTAGCATCATTAGGGTCAGTGAATTTTAATTGAGTGATCAGATGAATCAAAATGCATATCAGATTCATTCTTGGCTGCAGGTCACAGTAATTTGCACAAATTCCATCTCAGTGGTTTTCTAGTTATTCCTTTGCACTACAACCTCGTAGACATGACCCAACACAGAAAATCCACCAATATTGTAGACAGAATTGCTAACAATGCTAAGGGATGGTTGGTCATCACTGTAGGCTTGAACATGTGACATATGAAGGTTAACCAACTGAACGTTGGTGTTGATCAGAATAGCGTGATTATCTCTTACACAAAAATGGACGTTCTGGTCTCCATGGAGCTCAGAGAAAAAAAACATGAGTGAACAACCACAATAACACACCACACAATCACACACTTGACATGAGGCGAGATAATTGGTCGAGCAGTAGGTTCACTGGTGCGTATCAGTAAAGCTTTGATTGTGGACTCGGAGAAAGAAAGTGAGAAGAAGTGATGATGGAGGTCCAGATAATTGCAGGAATGCCATGAGGAGGTGTGTGTTAACTCGTGGGTGTGTTTACAAAGTGCACAGGAAACAGAGGAGTCAACAGCATGACGCGCAATTAAAGCTTTATCTTGGATAAATAAATAAATAAATAAATAAATAAATAAATAAACACAGTGCACAAGATCATCTGAGGCAACAGGAACCTGTGGAGCTCACATTCTTTATTTCTTTTTACAGCTGAGCATTTAATTTTATACCATTACACACATACTACAGAATACTGGATCTTTATACTCTGAAAATCTGATCACAGCTTCAAGTTGAACTATTCCTGGCCATGACATGATAAATAACAAAAAAATCTAACCGTGAGGTGATTAGTACGAGGTACTGAATTATTAATGAGTGTCCTCAAACATTAACTTAATCATGAATATATTAATAATGCAGGACCTCGGAGATATTAACAACCCGTGACTTTAAACAATTTGTGGCCCTGAAAAATGTCTCGAAAATAACTACTCGCTGCTTTAAAATAAATCCTTAAAATATTAGCTAGATGTGTCTCATGCTCTCGATAATATTAGCATGTGGTCTTGAGATAATAATGTGTAACTTCCTTGTAAACAAATGTTTTGCTAATGTCTGCAATTAGCAAAGAAAAAGAGTTTAAAATAAATAAAAACCTACCTGATGATGCGACTATTACAACGTGAACGTGAGTAACTAATGACTCAGTCAGCTAATCTATGTGTTTTAAGTTCTCCAGACCAAGCTGACTTTTAGAAAATAGATTTTGTGATGGTTCTGTAGATGATGTAGAAGTTCTGTTTTGAGTTTACTGTTCATTCCACCACATTCTGACGCACTTGGAGTCCAGTGCATGAACTTACACACACCTGAGTCACATCAGCGGCTCCTTAAAGGTGGGGTCTCCATTGTTTGAAAGCCAATGTTGACATATAAAATCACCAAAACAAACACGCCCCTAACCCAAATGGGTCCCACCCCTGTATCGATAGCTCCGCCCACACATACATACGTAACCCAGGCAACTACTGGAAAGAAACGTGTCTTTATCATAGCTGAAGGGAAGAACAATACGATTGTAGATAAACAAACAAGTTGACAAAAGTTGGTCACATATTCACAGATTGGAGTTTCCTGAGTCAATAACTCCTGAGCTAAACGCTGTTACTACACAAATAACACCTCTTTTCTATCGTAGTAATGTAGAGACGCAGCTACAACCGTGTTTTGTGTAGTAACAGTGTTTAGCTCAGGAGTTATTGACTCAGGAAACTCCAATCTGTGAATATGTGACCAACTTCCTGCTCCTTCAGTTCTCTCCAGCGCTGGAAAGCTGATCCTATATTAACACGTCCTACTTCTTACCTTATCGTAAGTCTTTCTTCTCTTTCTTTCTTTGTTTTTATCCTCCATGTCAATGTTAAAACCGCTTTCTGCTAATGTCACACATGCGCACTGAACACTCTCTCCGCCCATATTGACAAGACACGCCCCTTTCTGCTCACTGGCTACACGTTTGTTTTGTTTTTGTTTTGTTTGGCATCCCGACTCAGTTTTCTGAAGCATTTCTCAAACGACGGAGACCTCACCTTTAATCAGACCACAGGGCTCATTTTAACACATCATTCTACTTTTGTTTCTGTTAGGATTTTAGAAAATAATCCTACTATTGGTCAGCGTGGAGCATCTGAGATCAACTCTAACCAATCAGGTTGTCGTTTATGAAGCTAATATGATGACAAAGGCAAGAAACAAAGATGGAGGATGGTCATGTGACTTAGAGTGTCAGAGATGGATGAGATTTCAGGTTAGCTTTTTATTAAAAAGATCAAAATCCATAAACTGGAACAGACAGAAAGTCAGGACAGTGAGGACAGAATGGACTGAATGCATGACTGAAGTGTGTTGATAAAGTGTGACTGATTAGCACTCAGGTGAGCATGAACGCCCTGAAGAAGTGCTGTGCTGGGGATCGTAGCCTAAGGCGGCCATGTTCGTAGCTAGTGGTGTGTTCTGGGAAGTGAAGTTTCCAGTATACTGCGTTACTGACAAAGCTCTAAATAGAGGCTGGTGACAGAACAAGTGTTTAGAGCTGCTAGAGACAAGAATCAAACACTTGAGGACGTGCTGTTTGTAGGAAAATAATCCACTTCAGGATGGTTTTATTCTTTAGTTTGGTGTATTGTGAAAATAAATGCAGAAAGACATGCTTTAAACTGATAGTAATGCTGATAGGTTTATTTTCATGCCAGTTTTGCTGTTTAGGATTCTCTAATATCTCTGTTCATGCACTCTGTAATTATATTAATTCTGAATAAAACCCTTACGACTTCATGAAGCTCATTTACTGCCTGAAAATACAAAATAAACACACTTTTCTACAGAACCAAGTGGCTCTACTCTCTGATTACATGATCCTTCTCTCTCTTCTCTCTCTCTCTCACTCTCTCTCTCTCTCTCTCTCTCTCTCTCTCTCTCACACTCTCTCTCTCTGTCAGACGCACAGTCTGAAACAGTCCAGGGTGTCCAGCACACACCCAGTTTCCCTCTTGCAGTGTCCTCTATGTCCCCAGGCGTCTCTGTTGAGGTCGTCTCATGTTGATCGGCTGCTTGTTGAACTTCTCCATGATTTCTTTAATGCGTGACAGGTTGGAGCGAGCGAGTCGGAAGTCGCACTGCGTGGCTCCCATGTCGTAGCCGACTTCACACACTTTCCGGGCGAGACTGTAGCCTTCGGCTCGCACCGTCACGCTGTACTCGCCCGGGTTCAGCAAACGCCAGTAATCTCCATCAGCAGCTGTGAGGAAAAAAACAACAACAACCCAACATACGAGTCATTAAAGCATAGAGGACTGAACTGACTCCATCTGGGACGGAGGACACACCGATCATGTCCTACTGTTTATCCCTTTAATAAATACATTTAATGTCCAAGAAGCTCCTGTTCAGTTCTCACACATGTTTCCAGCAGCTATGAACAGAACTGGTCACTTTATTCCATCTCCTGAGTGCATTAAGCAGAAAACAGCAGCTCATCATGTTACAGAGAAAAAGCGTAACTCCTCTGTCCTGAAGATGGTACCGCTGTACCACTGACTTTCTGATTGGCTCACAGTTGCCTGGAAGCTGCAGATGAGCAGCTCAACCTAATTAGTTAAGTGGGTCTAGTTAAGCAGTACTAGTTAAATAGTACTAGTTGAAACGTCCATTAAGCAGTTTAATTTAAGCAGGTCTAGTTAATCATTACTACTTAAGCAGTAGTAATATTTGGGTTAAGTGACGTGACATACGGCTAAGTACGGTGACCCATACTCAGAATTTGTTCCCTGCATTTAACCCATACAAAGTGCACACACACAGCAGTGAACACACACACACACCGTGAAAACACACCCGGAGCAGAGGGCAGCTATTTATGCTGCGGCGCCCGGGGAGTTTGGCGCCTTGCTCAAGGGCACCTCAGTCGTGACTGGCCCGAGATTCGGACCCACAACCTTAGGGTTAGGAGTCAGACGCTCTAACCATTAGGCCACGACTTCCCCAATAAGCAGTGTTAAGCAGTGTTAGTTCTACCGGAGTGTGCAGAAACACAAAATGTTTCATTGAAAAATGGCTTTATAATCCGAGTCTCAGCACAAGCAGGAATGTTGTGTGTCTAAAGATTTGGCTCTCAAGCAGTCAAAATCCCTGAGGGTCCGGGGGGCGGGGCTTTGTGCACGCAGCCTGGGAATTGGGGTGGGGGCGTTTTTAAGGAGTAAATAAACCATTCCAATCTTCTTTTTTACCATCTACTAGTGTGTATGTGTGTGTGTGTGTGTGTGTGTATGTGTCTGTATGTGAGTGTGTGTGTGTGTGTGTGTCTGTATGTGAGTGTGTGTGTCTGTGTCTGAGTCTGTATGTGTGTGTGTATGTGTCTGTATGTGTGTGTGTGTGTGTGTGTGTATGTGTCTGTGTGTGTGAGTTTGTATTTGAGTGTGTGTGTGTGTGTGTGTGTGTGTATGTGTCTGTATGTGAGTGTGTGTGTGTGTATGTGTCTGTGTGTGTGAGTTTGTATGTGTGTGTGTGTGTATGTGTCTGTATGTGAGTGTGTGTGTGTGTATGTGTCTGTGTGTGTGAGTCTGTATGTGAGTGTGTATGTGTGTGTGTATGTGTGTGTATGTGTCTGTATGTGAGTGTGTGTGTGTATGTGTGTGTGAGTCTGTATGTGAGTGTGTATGTGTGTATGTGTCTGTGTGTATGAGTCTGTATGTGAGTCTGTATGTGAGTGTGTGTGTGTCTGTGTGTGTGAGTCTGTATGTGAGTGTGTATGTGTGTGTGTGTGTATGTGTCTGTATGTGAGTGTGTGTGTGTATGTGTCTGTATGTGAGTGTGTGTGTATGTGTGTGTGTGAGTCTGTATGTGAGTGTGTATGTGTCTGTGTGTGTGAGTCTGTATGTGAGTGTGTATGTGTGTGTGTATGTCTGTATGTGAGTGTTTATGTGTGTGTGTGTGTGTGTGTGTGTGTGTGTGTGTGTGTGTGTGTGTGTGTATGTGTCTGTATGTGAGTGTGTGTGTGTGTGTGTGTGTGTGTGTATGTGTCTGTGTGTGTGAGTCTGTATGTGAGTGTGTATGTGTGTGTGTATGTCTGTGTGTGTGTGTGTATGTGTCTGTATGTGAGTGTGTGTGTGTGTGTGTGTGTGTGTGTGTGTATGTGTCTGTGTGTGTGAGTCTGTATGTGAGTGTGTATGTCTGTGTGTGTGAGTCTGTATGTGAGTGTGTGTGAGTGTGTGTGTGTATGTGTCTGTATGTGAGAATGTGTGTGTGTGTGTGTGTGAGTCAGTATATGAGTGTGTGTGTGTGTGTGTGTGTGTGTGTGTTGTATGTCAAGACCAAGGAGCAAACAGAATGTGGAACACTGCCCATCACCCTGAGACCATCAGCACAGTAAACTGAAGCCTAGTGGTGATGGCGTCATGTAGAGAGTTCCTCCTCACATCTGGGTTGTTTTAGCTTCCTGACTAATCCCTTATTTACAGGTCACTCACTCACTCACTCACTCACTCACTCAATCACTCACTCACTCACTCAATCACTCACTAGGGTCTGTATGAGCAGTTCTAGCAAAGTCGTTATTGTGGAAGCAATAAACTAGTTGAGAATTTTAAAGGACATGGTTGAGCCACATTCTGTCCATGCTGTCAGTATAGTTAGTGTTCAGCAGTAACTGAATCACTTGAGTCAGCTTTGAGCAGAGTGTGTGTGTGTGTGTGTGTGGGCATGTGTGTGTGTTTATGTGTGTGTTAACTATCCAGTCTCTGGTTGTAGCATCCTTTGCTGCTTCTTCATAATCAGCTCTGGGGATTGGCTTACTGTGTGTGTGTGTGTGTGTGTGTGTGTGTGTGTGTGTGTTGGGCATCTCCAATCCACAATTAGGAGCAATGAGTCAAGTTGTAGGCTTCAGGCTGAGACACCGTTGCTGTACCGCCAGGCTGCTGTACCGCTGCAGTGTCAGTGATCTTACACTCTGTTTCCAAGATACAGCAAAAATCTGGCAGAGATAAACTGCTTCTATTTTTTGTGCATCCATCTGCAACACAACACACTAATTAAACTGGCGTTAGTCTGTACGATTCTGGCCTGCTTTTGCTCTCGAGGACAAAAATCACGCACTGAAAAAAAAACAACTATTTATTGGTGAGATGAGAGCGTTGATCTTACAGAGTGTAATGTCATGTGATTTACTGTCACTGCGAACAGAAACGCTTTGTGTACGAATGGAATCTCAGAGTTGACCAATAAGAGGACGGCAGACTAACGGGACGATTATACTTCCAGTACTTATGATGAAACGTGAGCAAAACATTTTGACTGAAGACTCATTGTGGAGATGGTTTGTGTTGGAGTCTGATCTCGGGATGTTGGTCTTCATCGTAATATCAGACGCTTCGATCGCACCGTCTGTTACGGTCACGGACTGGACAGCTGAGGCGCACACAGATGGAGTTAAGCATTGGTTAATGAGAGGAATCAAATCTCGCAGGTGAGATCGAGGTCAAGAACAGGCTTGAGTCAGGAGATCAACAAACCGTGTAAAGCAAAACATAGGAGGCAGGGTGCTGCCTCGTCTGCCTCTAGACGGAGGTCTGCTGAGGAGGCTGCCTCATCTGCCTTATACTGCCTTATATGCCTGTGGAAGGACCTATGGTGGTGATGTTGACTTGTCTGCCTCTAGTTGGAGTTCTGCCTCAGCTAGAGGGACCTCTGTTGGAGAGATTGCCTCATCAGCTTTTGGAGGGACCTCTGGTGGACTTCTGGTATGCTTTTGAAGGGAGTCCTTCCTCATCTGGAGAGACCTCTGGTAGGAAAACTGCCTTGTCTGCCTCTGGAGGGAGTTCTGCTGGATAGACATTATAGACTCATTCTAGGCAGGGCCGGCCCTGGCCAATTTGCTGCCCTAGGCAAGATTTCACCTGGTGCCCCTGGAATCACAGACAATTGTGTTCCGATTATTTTGTTCATAAACTTACACAGAAACAAACTGCACAGCTTTGTCCTGTTTTTCTTTATTTTGAAAATATTTTGGAAACACACACAAACTATATAAAAAAAACTATATTACGGAGACCTTGCTTTCCTTGCCTTTCTTACAGCAATAAAATATATATAATAAATATATAAATAATATACTTCTCAGGTAATAAAATATATATACATATATATTAATAAAAATATATATATATATATTCATAAAAAATTTATATATATATACATATATATTAATAAAAATATATATATATTCATAAAAATAATAATTTGGGCGCCCGTGCGCCCCTAGTGGTGGGCAGCGCCCTTAGCATTTGCCTATTCTGCCTATGCGCAGGGCCGGCCCTGATTCTAGGGCTTGGCGATAAAACGATAACGATCTGTATTGCGATAGACATGTGATCAATATCAATAAAAAACATGTTTGATAAGACGTTCGATATTTTTATTCTTTGTCGGAAGAAAACAGGTTGCGAAGCAAGTTTGGTTGCATTAACAAAGGCACTCACTCTCTGGTAACCTAGCAAAGTAGGGAGTGCCACACTAACAGCCAATCATGTAACAGTATCATGTTTGGTTGCACCATATCGTTGTCTCGTGCCGGTCTGCTGGATTCCTCTTCAGTAACCGGCGACTGATGAGCAGAAAATGAGCCGCAGCGAGCGAGGAAATTCTGCCTCTGGAGGGACCTCTGCTGACGAGGCTGCTTTGTCTGCTTTTCCATCTACAGCCTTCCTCTCCATGTTGTAACTCATGAACAGTCAAAAGGGTTTAGCCAAAAGACAGCTCTTATATAAATAATCCTGGTCAGCGTTAACCTTAGCCCTCTGAAACACCCGTCTCAGGAAGCTATCTAGCACTGGGTTGCCCATGGCAACAAGGACCTCTGCCCACTGGCCTGCTCAGCAGCATGAACCTCAGCCATTGCTTCTCTTCTGGCTCGAGGTCCAACAGACTCTTAAAATAACACTGGCACTACATTAAAGAGATGGAGTTCAGCACAGAGGCGATCATCTTTATTTATCTTGTCAAATGTGTGATGTGAGATAAGCCTACAATCCTGCAGGAATTCCGTACAGACTAAATACAGATTTAGGAAAAAAACGACATTTATATGATGATTAAATTAATTTCAACAGACATGAAAAGCATATTACAAATTTAGTTTCTTTTCATGTTTTTCTCTTTTATTAAAAAAAATCAGATATTTTGAAGGTAGAATTGTTAACTTTGCTGAAACGATCAGTTTGTTAGCTTATCCGAACTACCTCGGGTCACAGGGAGCCTGTGCCTATCTCAGGCGTCATCGGGCATCAAGGCAGGATACACCCTGGACGGAGTGCCAACCCATCACAGGGCACACACACACACTCTCATTCACTCACGCACTCACACACTACGGACAATTTTCCAGAGATGCCAATCAACCTACCATGCATGTCTTTGGACCGGGGGAGGAAACCGGAGTACCCGGAGGAAACCCCCGAGGCACGGGGAGAACATGCAAACTCCACACACACAAGGTGGAGGCGGGAATCGAACCCCCAACCCTGGAGGTGTGAGGCGAACGTGCTAACCACTAAGCCACCGTGCCCCCTGATGCCTAAACTTTGGATAAAATTCTAAAAACAAGTCAAAATTATAATTGTAAAAAAAAACGATTCCCATTTTGTGTGTTCTGTTGGACAGAACTTGATTATAAACTTGATTAGAATATGCAAATTAAATTAGAAATGTGAGTAATACCTGTGCGGACGTCGTGGTTGATGCCCTCCACGCTGACTATGGCGTTGGCGATGCCTTTCCCCTGCATGTCCCTCACCACTCCCTTTATACCCCGATGAACCTGAGAAAGAGAGAGATTCACAAATCGGTGAATCTTTTCCTATATTTCACCTACAATTAAATGATGTAAACGAATCAGCTGTAACAGCTGTGAAAGCGAGTGAGCCGCGCTACACCGAGAATGTTCTTGAAGACGA
>NC_083461.1:2640570-2678070 GCF_030014155.1 Tachysurus vachellii
CCACCTTCATTAACTACAGCAAGAACAACACAATCAATTACAGTTTGTAACCTTTGGACTTACACACACCATTACACACACCCTTACACACACCCTTACACACCCTTACACACCATTACACACCCTTACACACCATTACACTCCCTTACACACACCCTTACACACCCTTACATGACCTTACACACACCCTTACACACCCTTACACACACCCTTAACCACACCCTTACACACACCATTACACACCCTTACACGACCTTACATACACCCTTACACACACCCTTACACACCCTTACAAACACCCTTACACACCCTTAACCACACCCTTACACACACCCTTACACACCCTTAACCACACCCTTACACACACCCTTACACACCCTTACTAACACCCTTACACACACCCTTACACACCCTTACTAACACCCTTACACACACCCTTACAAACACCCTTACACACACCCTTACAAACACCCTTACACACCCTTAACCACACCCTTACACACACCCTTACACACCCTTACACACACCCTTAACCACACCCTTACACACACCCTTACACACCCTTACTAACACCCTTACACACACCCTTACACACACCCTTACACACCCTTACAAACACCCTTACACACACCCTTACAAACACCCTTACACACCCTTACACACCCTTACACACGAAAAGATTTAAGACTTTTTTCTTTTTATGATGTGAGAAAGTGTAATTTCTTAAACTTCCCCTTTGTGAATTAAAATGTACTCTCAGTGAGTTTCCTCTTTTCTCTCTCCTCTGACGTGGGATGGTGTTTGTATTGATCTCCCGTCTCCTCTATGTTGGTTCAACCCGCTGCTTTGCTCCATGTTCGTGATGTAGTCATTAGAGCAGGAGGAAACTAATTGGCCTTGTATCACTTCAGAGAAGAGAAACGACGGAGCTGCAGCACAGAAACTGAAAATAATGAAAGTGAGGAACATCTGCCTGTGTGTTCTCCAGAGCACCAGAGCACCGTCTCACAGCGGTTCAGTGGATGCTCTAAACAAAAGCGGGGCATGTTGGGAAACTGCCAGCCTGCATGCTAAATAATGTATTTTGATGTTTAGTTTGCCAGCTGCTTGTATGATAATTAATCAAAGCAAAAAGTAAGGGATTTTAATTAAGCTCTTGATGAACTGTGATTTCCACGTTGTAAATCTTTTTCTAGACATCTGTTTCTGTGACGGAGCGTGTGGGCGGTTGACGTGGACGTCATTAGCGCCGAGCCACCGCTTTCTGCATGAACAGCAACGCTGACGTGGTTGTATGAGGATGTGCCGCTACAGGTTTGCGTGTGTTTGCAGTTCCTCTGCTTCCTGGTTTACGGAAACGATACGCGAGTGAAATGACACATGATTAGCGCCCGGAAACAACTCACTCACTCATCTTCTACCGCTCATCTGAACTACCTCGGGTCACGGGGAGCCTGTGCCAATCTCAGGCGTCATCGGGCATCAAGGCAGGATACACCCTGGACGGAGTGCCAACCCATCACAGGGCACACACACACACACTCTCATTCACTCACACACTCACACACTTCGGACAATTTTCCAGAGATGCCAATCAACCTACCATGCCTGTCTTTGGACCGGGGGAGGAAACCGGAGTACCCGGAGGAAACCCCTGAGGCACGGGGAGAACATGCAAACTCCACACACACAAGGTGGAGGCGGGAATCGAACCCCCAACCCTGGAGGTGTGAGGCGAACGTGCTAACCGCTAAGCCACCGTGCCTATTATAGAATTCAATCTTAGAAATGTATTCATTTACATGTTAGAGAAATATTATGGAGAAAATAATGTGATTATAAACCGGTGTAAACATGATGGTGTGTTTGTGTAGTCTGAGGTTTCACACTGCTCCTACTTTCCCTGGAGTTAACACTGAATCCTGGCTCTTCACAATCTGATGTTTCTCTACACTCTACATTCCTAAACCTGCTGCAACCTTCTTCTTATTTACATATTCACGTATCTACATCCTGATTGGATAAATCCGGCGCGTGACCTCTTTAAATAACGGCTCGTCTCACGCTTTCACGTCGGTGAGGAAAAAAGTTCAGCTCTGTGCTTCATCACCCGAGCAGCTTCTGTTATCTTTCACAGCTTTCTCATCTTTTTTGCTCTTTTTAACTTTGTCCTGTAGTCGACCAGACGTTGGTTCCTCTGTATCAGACTTCAGTGTGTCGTATTTCCCCCTCGCTACGACACACACTTCTGTGATGTTCGGTGTTTAGTCTCCTGACTGTATCTACTGAGCCGTTTGTGTTAAGTGTCTCTGCGTCCTGGTTTTCACCTGATATCAGGTTTTCACTCGCTGTTCGGTTTCTGACCGGGTTTCTGTTGCTAAGTGACCAGCCGTAACGTTCTGACAGTGTGTTTCACTGATGACAGTGTGTTTTCAGATGTGAACGCTGTCAGTATCGTATAAACAGACTATATCAGTTTCATTTAGTTCTCATCTACAGCTTATTATTGTTGATAATTCTGTTATATTTATTAAAATAGCACCGTAATGAGATTATAATTATAAGGCTATTAGACACTATTACAGAATATTTTTTAGAGTAATATGTCAGTATATAAAAATCTATATATTGATATTGTAGCTGAATCTAAACCGCTGGACATGTTGATGCATTTTAGTCGCTAAGAACAGCAGTTAATGTGTCGCGTGTCGTGAAGCTCACTGAGGTCTGATGAGGTAGTGATGAGGATCGTTCTTTACCTGCCTCATCTCCTTGTAGTTGTGGTGTCTGAAGTCCAGTTTGTCTGTGGTGGTGATTTCGTTACGACGATGGTAATAATTATTAGGATCTGAAACGAAGATATAATCCAAAGCACTAAACATCATTCTATAATTAACTGTATAAATGCATTCAAAATATTTGATTATTGCCAAGGATTATTTCATTTTTCCCGACATTATGATTGTATTACTTGCGGTATTCCTTCTACTTTTATTTTGTAATCTTCATTTTTATAATTATCTTCCACATTAAAAATAAATGAATTAATTAACTGGAAAATAATCAACATTGGGAGTTTCTGCTCGTTCGCACCTCCTCATACCTTGATTATATTTCTATAACAGTAACCCAGTGTTTTATTTCTTAAACTCTGTCAATATTAAACTGATCTCCTGCATGAAAAAGGGTTCCTTGTGGGTTCTTGGGATGGATATGGGTTCTAGAGTTCTATCTGATGTCTACACAGACCTTTACGTGTGAGATGCTCTGCTCTGAACACCTCAGGGATTTGGTTCTCATACCTGGTAAGGGGCATCCCAGTATCTCTGCCCTCATACAGATGCTGCCGTGGATGAACCAGGACCGAGGGTTGATCCGGATGTAGCGTGCCACCACAGGCCTGGGTAATTTGTTCAGCACCGGGATCTCCTTCTCCTTATTGCCAAAGAACAGCTACTGAGGCAAGCACAGTAAACGACAACATTTACTCATCATCCTCGAGCTCAAAGTGGTAAAATTGTCATGTAGTGTAAAGATTGTGCTCAAACTGCATTATAAAGGAAAACAGATACAGAAATAAGCCGAATAAAACAAAAACCAACTCTCAGCCTGAGCCAACTCATAAAAGTCAGGATTCAATACTGAATAACGAGTCTCAAATGAATCACAGTTTCTCTATGAGTCTAATTTAAGCCTTATTTACAGTACATTAAGGTTCAAGACTCACATACAGTACACAATGAGTCTGAGTCGTATATGGAGTCCAATATGAGTCTCAGTCGAGTCACAGGTCTAATTTGAGTCGAGTAATCGGTTTTCTCTGGTTGGTTCACGCATCCTGTGTGAGAGTCGAGTCAAATGTCTATAATGAGTAATTTGAGTCATCTATAATGAGTCATCGTCAAAAGACCACTATGAGTCAGATCTGGAATCCACTATGAGTCTGATTCGAGTTGCAAGTCCACCGAGTATCAGTCAAGTCAAAGGTCCAATTTGAGACGAGTTATCTGTCCGCTCTGAGTTTGAGCTGTGTCATACATCCACTAAGAGTCATTTCACAGATCCACTATGACTCTGAGTCAAGTCATGGGTAATAGATCCACCACAAGTCTGAGACAAATCACACGTCCACTACGGGTCTAAGAGGACTGGAGCGTCCAGTGTGAGTCTGAGACGTTCACTGGGAGTCGAGAGTTTTTCTCAAGACTTCTTCCTGAAGTAGTTTAGGAACTTTTTGTCCATCACCTCCAGCTCCAACCTAGTTGATGCTGCAGTGTTATTGGAGCTTTAGAGGTTAGCACACAGACGAACAACCTCACTGTGTCTCAGCAGGGTTTTAATTGAAACGCTCTGAATCTCAATCGTGCTGCACAGTGAATAATCTCCTGCTAATTAGCTTCGAAAATGAGCGTCTAATAAACCCGACACAAGCGTACACGCTCCAGAATCGACGACAATCAGATGCTCGCACAGGATCAGATCAGTAATTAGAACCACAATAACGTTCTCCTGTGTATGACGAACTGCATCTGTAATGAATTATAATCTCTTTTAATTATCAGCCCAATTAATATAAATGATTTGAGGGTTTGTAAAAGAAAAAGAAAACAGATAATGCTGTAATAAAAAATAATCAGCCGATTTGGAATGAAGCGTTCACCGATTACTGACATGGATGATGTTAATTCTAGTGTTTAAGACAGAAGCCTGAGCCACATTCCATCAGTTCAGTCAGGTTTTATTAAATCTTTTTAACAGAAATAAAAAATGAGCATTTAACATTAATATTTAATGAGACTCATAGTGGACTCGGTCTGACTCAGACTCAGTGGACACAATTCAGATTTATGGTCTAGTCTGAACTCAGACTCATACAGGATGGATTATGTGACCCGACACACACTTGACTTGCCTGAAAGCCATTGTGGATATGTGACCTGGCACAATTCAGACTCATAGTGGGTGTTTGATTTGACTCATTCATAGAGGAGATTTAACTTGACACAGACTTATAATAGACATGTGACTCGACTCATAGTGGATGTTTGACTTGGCTCAAACTCATACAAGACATATGACTTAACGCAGACTCATAGTGGATAGTGTGTGGCTCTGTGCCTCATCTCAGACTCAAACTGGGTCTGGGACTCAGTGGATCTGTGCCTCGACTCAGAGTCCTTCTAGATGTGTAACTATGTTGAAGTGTATCTCAGTTCAGACTCAAACTGGGTGTGTGGCTCAGTGGATCTGTGCCTCGACTCAGACTCAAACTGGGTGTGGGACTCAGTGGATCTGTGCCTCGACTCAGACTCAAACTGGGTGTGGAACTCAGTGGATCTGTGCCTCGACTCAGACTCCTACTAGGCGTGTGACTCAGTTGAAGTGTATCTCAGTTCAGACTCATACTGGGTGTGTGGCTCAGTGGATCTGTGCCTCGACTCAGACTCATACTGGGTGTGTGGCTCAGTGGATCTGTGCCTCGACTCAGACTCATACTGGATGTGGGACTCAGTGGATCTGTGCCTCGACTCAGACTCCTACTAGGCGTGTGACTCAGTTGAAGTGTATCTCAGTTCAGACTCATACTGGGTGTGTGGCTCAGTGGATCTGTGCCTCGACTCAGACTCATACTGGATGTGGGACTCAGTGGATCTGTGCCTCGACTCAGACTCCTACTAGGCGTGTGACTCAGTTGAAGTGCATCTCAGTTCAGACTCATACTGGGTGTGTGGCTCAGTTGATTTGTGACTCGACTCGTAAACATGATTAAAAGTTGTGTGTAATAATAAGTGTTAGGTTCACACTCTGCTCTGCTCACCAGGTCTCTGGAGCCGTTCTTCAGCGTCACCCAGGTGTGTGAATCGTTGCTGACCATGACGCGATACGACGTCACCCAGTCACTCCTGAGAAAGTGTACAGATCGAGATCGAGGAGTAAGATCGAGATCGAGGAGTAAGAAACATCTGAAGAAGTTTGATGACATTCATCAGAGCTGAAAGGAGTTTTGTATGTTTACATTTTTTACAGACTTAACAGAATAAAAACTTTAGAAGGAGGGACAGAAACAACGAGGCAGATGTAAACAAAAATAAGTAAGGATGAGACACAGAACAGATGAACACATTAGGGTAATCCACCAATGACAGGGCAGGAGGGCGGAGCCAGAACCAAAAGAGGATCGTAGTGTTGTGAAGTTCAGTGTCAGACTCACTAGCTTTAAACACTCGTGAGTCTGACACTGATACGATTCAGTCTTCATTATGAATGTGGACATTAGCCCTGAATAACGAGGCTCGACTTCCTGCAGCAGTAAATGAGCTCAGCACAGAACAAAAATATCTCCAATTAATTCATTATTCATTATCCATATCCTTTTATCCTAATTACTATAAAGAGGCCTGCAGCACAATCTGCACTTCCTGTCTGATCCAGGAAGAGCCGCCAGGCGTGTTCGCCATGTGTGTTACAGGAAGTTACTGTAAGAGGCTAAAAGGGATCAAAATCATAAATCTCACACAAAGTGGGAAGCAGCTGTGAGAGTACAGTGTATGTATGTGTGTGTGTGTGTGTGTGTGTGTGTGTGTTCCAGCTGTATACTATAAAATCTGTACATTTCACTAATATTCATTATTATTCACTGCATAATCAATAAGAACGAGGACGTGTTTAAGTAGAAATCTCTGTATAAGGAGCATAACAACAGTTTATAACCAAACCTTCTCACTCAGACACATACACACACACACACACACACACACACACACACACAGAGAGACACACATACACACACACACACACACACACACACACACAGACACACATACACACACACACACACATATACACACACATACACACACACACACACACAGACACACACACATACACACACACAGAGACACACACACACACACCCACACACACACATACATACACACACACACATACACACCCACACATACACACACATACACACACACACACACACAGCTTCTTCCTATTTTATTATGAGATTTATGCTTTATTTGTATAGTTTATCTCTTTTATACTGTAGCTAACATCATAGCTACATATTACGTGTGAATTAATCCTGCTAGGGTTTAAAACCCAACGTGATAAAAGCAGTGTGCAGTGTTTGACATGTCGTCTCCTCAGGCTTCAGTCTCACCCGCTGCTGGGTTTATTATTTAATTATTCATTTATGTAGAAATTGCGACAACTTTATCACTGAACCACATGGATGGAATTAGCATGTGACATTTACAATTACGGATGTACACATTGTCTTTAATTGTGTGTGTGTGTGTGTGTGTGTGTATGTGAACTCACGACCAGTGTGAGCTCCTGCCCTGTGTTATGACTCCAGTAAATTTGGTGAGTCTCCTGGCGTCGACCTCAAGCCACTGCAGCGGGTCATTTCTGCCTGCACACCAAGCCGCGTCGTACAGATCGTCCTCGTAGAGACCAGCCTGGAAATAACACACACACTTTACACCAAATAACAACACATTATCACTGCGTCACTGACTGCGTTCACTACACTCATCTAAAACCAGTCTTAGATTGGTTTTTAGTAACACAAAAAGGATAGATAGATAGATAGATAGATAGATAGATAGATAGATAGATAGATAGATAGATAGATAGATAGATAGACTGACTGACAGACAGATAGACAGACAGACAGACAGACAGACAGATAGATAGATAGATAGATAGATAGATAGATAGATAGACAGACAGACAGACAGACAGACAGACAGACAGACAGAAAGTCAGTAAAAAAACAAAAAATCCCACAATCTATAAACATCTAATCTTATAACTTACAGCATTTTATTTATTTATTTTTTGATTTTACACATTTGTGAATAAAACTGTGCTGATGTAAAGCCCCGTCGCATGCTAATGCGCTAACCTGGATGTTGAGACGTCCTCGGTGAGCCCCCAGACCGTAACGCCGCATGCTGGAGGCGTGGAGCTGGAAGTCATCGATTTTTAGGCTCTCCAGTCCAAGTGGAGGACACTCTGAAGAATCAGAGCAAACGTTTACTCCACAAACACTGACGACAGGGAGTGGAAACTTCTCGCTCACACCACATCACACGTCGGCGCCGCAGGCCTTCAGTAACCCAGCCAAGTAAACGTGAACCGATGATGGTGGTGGTGCCGTGACCCGGCTCATTATCAGAACCACTCAAATCACAAAATCATGTAAACTTCACACGTCTGAAGAACGTCACAAAGCACAATATTACAGTATATTACACAATATTACACACAACATCTAAAAGAATCAAACATTATACAGGACAATATTATACACTGAAGTTCCTCTGCCATGCTGTCAGACTGTCAGAACCTTTCTTTTTTTGCTAACGCTCTTTTTTGTTAGCACACTTTATTGCTAGATTTCATTTTTTGCTAGCACATTTTGTTTTGCTAGCATTTGAGAGTTTTTTTGCTAGCATTCTGTAAGATCAAAAGTGAATCTGATGATGAATTTATACATTTTTTTCAGAAGTCGTCTCTAAAGCTGTTTGAGATTAAATAACTGTTTTCATTCTCGGAACAGTTTTACAGCTGACAGGAAAGAAATCATGAGCTCAAAACTGCAGAATGAAGTAAATAAAGCTGTAAAATTTCACCCTGATTGCTGTCAGCAGGATGTGGAATAACAAAGAGCTCATGGGTCTGGGGAGTGCTGTTCTCCTCGGCCTGTGTGTGTGTGTGTGTGTGTGTGTGTGTGTGATCTTACAGAGTGCGGTTCTCCTCGGCCTGGCCTCCGGTCCAAAATATGTTGTGGTGTGTGAACGTGTGAGATCAGACACATCAGACACACTGCAGTGAGACGGACACTGAACAGCAATCTGACCAAAATATGTCTGGAGAACAGCTTTCACACGTGTCTCTCTCTAGTGTGTGTGTGTGTGTGTGTGTGTGTGTGTGTGTGTGTGTGTGTGTGTTGACCACATCTCTCTGTTGTATAACATCACCACAACTCCAGTACAAAGGTCAGTGCAGATGCTGGAAAATGGAATAAACATCAGTGATTCTTCAGACAAATGAAGGACTTCACTCATCACTTCATTCATCACTCTTCTCTCGTCTCTTTTCACTCATGTCTTTACTCATCACTCTTTACTTATCACTCTTCACTTATCACTCTTTACTCATCACTCTTTACTCATCACTCTTTACTCATCACTCTTCACTCATCACTCTTTACTCATCACTCTTTACTCATCACTCTTTACTCATCACTCTTCACTCATCACTCTTCACTCATCACTCTTTACTCATCACTCTTTACTCATCACTCTTTACTCATCACTCTTCACTCATCACTCTTCACTCATCACTCTTTACTCATCACTCTTTACTCATCACTCTTCACTCATCACTCTTTACTCATCACTCTTCACTCATCACTCTTCACTCATCACTCTTTACTCATCACTCTTTACTCATCACTCTTCACTCATCACTCTTCACTCATCACTCTTCACTCATCACTCTTTACTCATCACTCTTCACTCATCACTCTTTACTCATCACTCTTCACTCATCACTCTTCACTCATCACTCTTCACTCATCACTCTTTACTCATCACTCTTCACTCATCACTCTTTACTCATCACTCTTCACTCATCACTCTTTACTCATCACTCTTCACTCATCACTCTTTACTCATCACTCTTCACTTATCACTCTTCACTTATCACTCTTCACTCATCACTCTTCACTCATCACTCTTTATTCATCCCTCTTTACTCATCACTCTTTACTCATCACTCTTCACTTATCACTCTTTATTCATCACTCTTTACTCATCACTTATCACTCTTTACTTATCACTCTTTACTCATCACTCTTTACTAAGCACTCTTTACTCATCACTCTTTACTCATCACTCTTTATTCATCACTCTTTACTCATCACTTATCACTCTTTACTTATCACTCTTTACTCATCACTCTTTACTAAGCACTCTTTACTCATCACTCTTTACTCATCACTCTTTACTTATCACTCTTTACTAATCACTCTTCACTTATCACTCTTTATTCATCACTCTTTACTCATCACTTATCACTCTTCACTTATCACTCTTTACTCATCACTCTTTAATCATCAATCTTCACTTAACACTCTTTATTCATCACTCTATACTCATCACTCTTTACTCATCACTTATCACTCTTTACTTATCACTCTTTCCCCATCACTCTTCACTCATCAATCTTTACTCATCACTCTTTACTCATCACTCTTCACTCATCACTCTTTACTTATCACTCTTTACTCATCACTTATCACTCTTTACTCATCACTCTTTACTCATCACTCTTTACTCATCACTCTTTACTTATCACTTATCACTCTTCACTTATCACTCTTTACTCATCACTTATCACTCTTTACTCATCACTCTTTTCTCATCACTCTTTACTCATCACTTATCACTCTTTACTTATCACTCTTTACTCATCACTCTTTACTCATCACTCTTTACTCATCACTCTTCACTTATCACTCTTTATTCATCACTCTTTACTCATCACTTATCACTCTTTACTTATCCCTCTTTACTCATCACTCTTCACTTATCACTCTTTATTCATCACTCTTTACTCATCACTTATCACTCTTTACTCATCACTCTTTACTTATCACTCTTTACTCATCACTCTTTACTAAGCACTCTTCACTTATCACTCTTTACTCATCACTCTTTACTTATCACTCTTTACTAATCACTCTTTACTAATCACTCTTCACTTATCACTCTTTATTCATCACTCTTTACTCATCACTCTTTACTCATCACTCTTTACTCATCACTCTTTACTCATCACTCTTTACTTATCACTTATCACTCTTCACTTATCACTCTTTACTCATCACTTATCACTCTTTACTTATCACTCTTTACTCATCACTCTTTACTCATCACTCTTTACTCATCACTCTTTACTCATCACTTATCACTCTTTACTTATCACTCTTTACTCATCACTCTTCACTTAACACTCTTTATTCATCACTCTATACTCATCACTCTTTACTCATCACTTATCACTCTTTACTTATCACTCTTTACTCATCACTCTTTACTCATCACTCTTTACTCATCACTCTTTACTCATCACTCTTCACTTATCACTCTTTACTCATCACTTATCACTCTTTACTCATCACTCTTTACTCAGCACTCTTTACTCATCACTTATCACTCTTTACTTATCACTCTTTCCTCATCACTCTTCACTTATCACTCTTTACTTATCACTCTTTACTCATCACTCTTTACTCATCACTCTTTACTCATCAATCTTCACTTATCACTCTTTACTTATCTCTCCTCATGCTTCACTTCACAAGATAGAAAATAGCAAGCAAGAAATAAGGAAAGAAGGGAGAACTACGTGATAGAAGAGCAAGAAAGGAGCAAGAAATAAGAAGAAATCGAAGCTGCTGACTGGTCAGTTGCAGAAAAGAAATGATGACATCATCAGTCAGAAATTGAAATGACCCAGAATTGAGTTTGAGTAAGACTGTGGACGAGCTGCTGCTCTCCTGTCACATGGCTCTCCACAGAGTGAGGTGGTGATGTTTAATGAGGTCCTACAGCGTGTCAGTGTAATAATCATTAAGGAAATGATTTAATCACATCAGAGCAGTGAGGAATTCAACAGGAAGTAGGTCACGTTTACATTCGGCTCCTTCTCCTTATAGTTAGAGTCACATCAGTGTTCAGTTCCTTTTTCACTTTGAGAATAAAATGCTGCATCCAGACCAACTTCCTGTACAACAAACACTGTTCACCTATCTGTCTGTCTGTCTGTCTGTCTGTCTTTGTCTTTCTCTCTCTGTCTGTCTGTCTGTCTGTCTGTCTGTCTGTCTTTGTCTTTCTCTCTCTGTCTGTCTGTCTGTCTGTCTTTGTCTCTCTGTCTGTCTGTCTGTCTGTCTGTCTGTCTTTGTCTCTCTGTCTGTCTGTCTGTCTTTGTCTCTCTGTCTGTCTGTCTGTCTGTCTGTCTGTCTGTCTGTCTGTCTGTCTCTCTTTCTGTCTGTCTGTCAGTCTGTCTGTCTTTGTCTGTCTGTCTGTCTGTCTGTCTGTCTCTCTTTCTGTCTGTCTGTCAGTCTGTCTGTCTTTGTCTCTCTCTCTCTCTGTCTGTCTGTCTCTCTTTTTCTCTGTCTGTGTCTGTCTGTCTGTCTGTCTTTCTCTCACTGTCTGTCTGTCTGTCTGTCTTTCTCTCTCTCTCTGTCTGTCTGTCTGTCTGTCTTTCTCTCTCTGTCTGTCTCTCTCTCTCTCTCTCTCTCTCTCTCTCTCTCTCTCTCTCTCTCTCTCTCTCTCTCTCTCTGTCTGTCTGTCTCTCTCTCTCTCTCTCTCTCTCTCTCTGTCTGTCTGTCTCTCTGTCTCACTTTCTGTCGTATCCCTTTGTTCCCCCCCCCCCTTTCTTCTCTTTTTTATTTCTATATACTGGATTATATGTGTTTTCTATAATGAAGTAAAAATGATGTAACTAAGAAATAAAGCAAAGGCGAATCATTAAAAAATAAACCTTGATAATGTTATGCTACTGTACACTGCGGTCCTCTTTTTAGATAGATAGATAGATAGATAGATAGATAGATAGATAGATAGATAGATAGATAGATAGATAGATAGATAGATAGATAGATAGATAGAAGGGTGAAGTTAGAGAAAAAAGAAAGAAAGAAATGATGAACAAAGTGAAAATGAGTTGAAAGACTGAAGCCACGCTCTTGTGTGTTCCTGCTGGTTTTTTTTAGACAAAAGATTAAAAACATTATGTTCATAACGTTCTTCCCGTATAAAAGCTACACTGCTGTGTTCCTCTTTTCCTTCACCGAACATTTGATTAGAAGATGAACATGAAGGGACGTCTGGGATTTTAATGGATGGTGTAAAAGAGTTCCTAATGTTTAAACTCTAAGCAGCGTGAGCAATGAGGTCATACAGCCAAGCTCCGCCTCCCTGCTTTCACACATTACACACACAGTGTCAGGGTGAGCAGAGTGAGCAGGGTTTAGGAGTGTGAGTGTGTGAGTGTGCTGAGATAAAACCATCTGCCCACAAGCATCGCCTTCTGTAACACACACACACACACACACACGCACACACGCACACACACACAATATGTTCTGGAGTCTCTGGTATATTCTGCTAACTAGATAAAAGATGAAAAGATATAAAGCAACATTAAATACAGTCTTAAATACTCACACACACACACGCACACACACACAAACACACACACACAAACACACACACACACACACACACACACACACAGAGTTATGTGACATCTTTCTCTCTTCCTAGCTTCTTTTCAATTTCACTCCCACACACAAACTGACAATATGGATTTTCAATAGAAGTTCTGAAAAGTGACGTCTTTTTCTCTACCACACACACACACACACACACACATACACACACACACACACACACACACAAGGTCTGTGATCATTTCAGATGTCAGAGAGACTTCTGGAAAAGTAAAGTCAGAGCTGAAACTTGTTGTTTGTGTAGGTCCAGTTGAACTCTGACTCGATCTGGAAGGCAGCAGATGTCTGTCCAGTTCACATCGTACTTCAGACTGTGTGCTAATGAACAGCTATAGTCTTCTCTCAACCAGAAGACATCCAAACCAACCTGAACCAAGCACAAACTGCTGCTTACACCCCCAGGAAAGCCAGATCTAATCTCCAGAAAGCCAACACACTGTCAAACCTCAAGCACACATGTGCCCCTTTTCCACCGAGGCAGTTTGAGTGCAGGTTCGGAGCCTAATTTAGAACCAGTTCTTTCTTTTTCGACAGCCAAAGCACCGGCTCTGAACCAGGAAAAGTGGTTCTTAAGTAGCACCAAAACGTTGCTGGTCTAAACTTAAGAACTGCTTGTGTCAGGAGCTGTGGGTGTGGCTGGGGGCGGGGCTACTGTTAGCGCATTAGATAATGTACCTTAAGTATACTAATGTTTAATACACTTTTACTTTACCGCAATATGATCAGTTATCAGCACACATGATAGCAGGTAGCTACATGCTAAGGCTAAGGTTAGGGCCGCGTTTGGATGCCAATCTAGGTTCACAAAGCCATGAGCATTAACAGTAAAGCAACATCCGCTATTGTTGATGTGTTTGTGTTTGTGTTTGTCGCTGCTGCACTAACATTTCTGGGAAAGGTGACACGTATACAGTGACGTCAGACTCAGCTCTGTGACGGCTCTCTAGCCGATGGAGCCTCAGCTAGTGCTGTGGCTCTATGGCTCAGGCTCTGGGTTATTGATCAGAAGGTCAAGGCCACCAAGCTGGGGTCACCCATGATCTTTTCTGCTTCAGGGGCACTTGGTCATGGCTGAACCTGAAGTCTGGGATATGTGAAGAAAAGAATTTTAATGTCATATAATATCAATTGTGGAGTTGCTTCAGAATGCAAGAAGACCATCATCATTCAAGATCCTGTCATCACCTGCTTGGCTTTAATGGCTACCATCATTCACACTGAGCGCCATGAGCAGGGATTGGACCATGGACCAGAACCACAGACAACACCATTGCTCCTAAGATCTCTGCTACTCTCACACACCTACAGAAAAAGAGCACCGGTGTGAGAATGCTGATCATGGATTACAGCTCAAACATCACAATGTGCACCAGTAGCCAGTAGCTTGACCTCCTCCACGCAGGTGTTTCACAGAGATGACTAATCTGCTGCCTTCTATACTTCCTGTTCAAGCATGACTGCATTGCCTTGACAACAACCTTCTCTTGACACAGAAGGAAGTGATAATTGACTACAGGAAGTCCCGGAGCGGAGCACCCGCACACACCCTTACACATCAACAGAGAAAGGTTCCTTTGTGTTCACGTCACTGATGACCACTCCTGGTCCTCCTACTGCAAGTTCTGCCTGTTTCCTTTGGAAGCTCAATCAGTTTGGAAGGAACAATAAAAGCCTCAGCATCTTCTAACATCACAGAGAGCATCCTGACTGGGGAAACACCGTTGGTCCAGATCATTGCAAATCATCTTCAGTTCAAGGCAATCAGCCCCTTATCATGATGCTCCCACCACCACCATGCGTCACTGTGTGGATGAAAAGTGGATTAGGAGAGTTTTGTTTTGTTTGATGAGAGTGTCATTCCAAAAGAGTTCTGATTTGTCTAAATGCTGTCATGAGTTCAGTATGAGGTGTCTCTTGCCCCTTTTCCACCGAGGCAGTTTGAGTGCTGGTTCGGAGCCTAATTTAGAACCAGTTCTTTCTGTTTCGACAGCCAAAGCACCGGCTCTGAACCAGGAAAAGTGGTTCTTAAGTAGCACCAAAACGTTGCTGGTCTAGACTTAAGAACCGCTTGTGTCAGGGGCTGTGGGTGGGGCTACTGTTAGTGCATTTGATAATGTACCTTAAGTATACTAATGTTTAATACACTTTTACTTTACCGCGATATGATACATTATCAGCACACATGATAGTAAGTAGCTACATGCTAAGGCTAAATTTTTCTGTGTTAATGATAAAATAACGTTATGTATTTTCTCGATTACAACCTCCGTTTATACAGATTACATGGAGCTGCACGTACACGTTGGATTCGCCGCGTTTGGGTGTTGATGTAGGTTCACAAAGCCATGAGCATTAACAGTAAAGCAACATCCACCATTGTTGATGTGTTTGTGTTTGTCGCTGCTGCGCTAACGTTGCTGTGTAACGTGACACGTATACAGTGACGTCAGACTCGGCTCTGTGATGCGCTTTAGCCGGTGGAAAGGCAAACCGGTTCTTAGAAGGTTCGCCAGTGGAACCAACTTTGAACCAGCACCAGCACTAGCTCTGAACCAGCACCCGGTTCTTTTTGGTGGAAAAGAGGCATCAGAGAACTTTAGGAAGCTCCATCACCTTCAGCTTGATTGCTGCTATCACCTGTCACCAGAGGTGTCAAGTAACGAAGTACAAATACTTCGTTACTTTACTTAAGTAGAAATTTTGAGTATCTATACATTAATAGAGTAATTATTTTTTACTTCTACTCCTTACATTTTCACGCAATTATCTGTACTTTCTACTCCTTTTTAAAAATAGTCTCGTTACTCCTATTTCGTTTCGGCTTGTCATCATCATTCAAAAAAAACCTATCAAGATAAATCGCGGCATCCGGACAGAGTGAATGTGATTGTGGTTGGATGAGAAGTATAAACATGTACCATTCCGACACCCTATTGGTTTGTACGCGACCCATCGCACCTGCACATGACACAAATCACGTCACACCCAGGGTTCAGTCACCCAACGCTGGACGTAGCAGAGGGAGCCAAGTACGAAGATGTCCGTGGCAGAGGCTCAAAACTCAAAATCAATGTCTCAACAACCAGCACCAGCACCAGCAAGGAAGTTGGTAGCCAGGAAGACCAACCAACCCCAGCCCTTATACAGTACATCCCTGGCTGGACCTGGAAGATTTGTTTGAAATTGTTGGATGTAAAAATAAGTCATAGCACATGCGCTGTAAGCTACGCGCACCCAAATACCGTTAAACTCGCCGTCTAATTTAAAAAAGCATATTGAGGTGAGCTGAAATTTTGTTATCAGTCAATTATTAACAAATTTGACTTTAGCCAAATGTTATCGCAGCTTAAATTATTGCTATATTTGTATTTATAATCTACAGCTGGTTGATAAGGTATGTACTAAGGATAGTCATGATCCTGTCTATGTGTCCTTGTAAAGAGCTAATAGCCCCAACTATTAGCCAAATGCTGTTTAAAATGATTTTACTGCTAATTTTCAGTCCTGCCAGCAGCTGCTTGTGGTCCTAAAACATCTTTAAAGGGATAGTTCACTCAAAAAGAAAAAATCTGTCATACTTTTCTCATCCTCATGTTTTAAATCTGTATGAATTTCTTTATTCTAATAAACTTCTTTTCCTCCGTGAAGAAGACCAGCCTTCTTGAAACGACCCAGCAGTTGGATGCATACCTGAGATGCCCAGGAGACACAGTAGAGGTACTGATTTATTTAAGCTTAAACTGCTCTCCAGGCCTCAGCAGCCTGTGAAAGACTGTTTAGTGTTGCAGGGCTGATCTTCAGACCAAGAAGAGCATGCATTGGCTCAAAGAACTTTGAGAACCAGCTGCTTTTGTGTATGAACAAAGCCTATTAGTGACTCTTTGTCTCATGTTGTTAAAGTCTAATGTGTTTGTTTTAATAAAGGTTATTGATGATGTGCCTCTGAAGTTTGACTTTTTGCCTCCGCCTTGGGTGTGTGGAGTTTGCATGTTCTCCCCGTGCCTCGGGGGTTTCCTCCGGGTACTCCGGTTTCCTCCCCCAGTCCAAAGACATGCATGGTAGGTTGATTGGCATCTCTGGAAAATTGTCCGTAGTGTGTGATTGTGTGAGTGAATGAGAGTGTGTGTGTGTGTGCCCTGTGATGGGTTGGCACTCCGTCCAGTGTGTATCCTGCCTTGATGCCCAATGACGCCTGAGATAGGCACAGGCTCCCCGTGACCCGAGGTAGTTCGGATAAGCGGTAGAAGATGAATGAATAAATGAATCATATTAATATAACATTATAGTCATTATGACCTTTAGAAATATGTTTTGAGGAGGTTTGGTAGTGCACAATAGGCCCCTGTAGCACAGCGCACAATAGGCCCCTGTAGCACAGCGCACAATAGGCCCCTGTAGCACAGCGCACAATAGGCCCCTGTAGCACAGCGCACAATAGGCCCCTGTAGCACAGCGCACAATAGGCCCCTGTAGCACAGCGCACAATAGGCCCCTGTAGCACAGCGCACAATAGGCCCCTGTAGCACAGCGCACAATAGGCCCCTGTAGCACAGCGCACAATAGGCCCCTGTAGCACAGCGCACAATAGGCCCCTGTAGCACAGTGCACAATAGGCCCCTGTAGCACAGCGCACAATAGGCCCCTGTAGCACAGCGCACAATAGGCCCCTGTAGCACAACCTAAGCTTTTGTCCTTAATGACATTTTTTCCTTGCATTACTTTTACGTTTATACTTTTAAAGTAGTTTTGAAACCAGAATTTTTACACTTTTACTTGAGTAAAAAGCTCGAGTTGATACTTTAACTTCTACAGAAGTCTTTTTATAAACCCTAGTATCTTTTACCTGAGTAATGAGTGTGAATACTTTTGACACCACTGCCTGTCACTGGATTGTGTTAATGTAAAACTCCTGAACATCACACATGGTCCTCTATGAGTTCACAGCTAACGGTGGTCTCCTTCTGAGTTTTCTTTCATGTCCCAGTGCTTAACTGAGCCAGACTAAAACCTTTTGGCAGTCGTTCGGTCCCGTGGCTGTGGAGCCCATCTCCAGAGCCACATATCCTGCTGCAGGCGACGCAGCTGAACACAGCATGTGAAATGAGTTCTCTTCATTGTCAGATGTTTTTGCTTTGGTTTGTCCTTCAGGATTCCAGCGTAGAGGAATCCAAGCAAGCTAAGGAAAAGCTCCATGGTGGCTTGTTAACAGCCAGATGTTTAAAGTCACAGGGTTTGATGTTGCACTGCTTCATGATGGATTTTTTAGCTGGTCTTTTTGGATGAGATCTTGTTGTCCAGGTCCTCTGTTCACAACCGTTGTGGACCATTCAGGACAGGACAGATAAAGGCGACTGTTATTCTGTGATGTTTCCAGTGATGGAGACATCAAAGCGCTGGATAAGGACATTAATGACCCTGTAATTACACCTCGAATGGAGCAGAGCTGCTGTAACCAAGCTGAACTTTATCACTAGAACGTGAAAAAAAACACCACTTTCTTCCTGTCTCGTTCACACATCACACACACACACACACACACACACACACATCACACACACACACACACACACACACACACACATCACACACACACACATCACACACACACACACCACACACACACCACATACACACACACACACACACACACACACACATCACACACACACACACACACACACACACACACACACACACACACACACACACACACACACATCACACACACACACACTCACTCACTCATTCTTTCACACACACACAAACACCCACACCCACCCACATACACACACACACACACACACACACACATTCACACACACCACACACACACTCACACACACAAACACACTCACGCACTCTTTCACACACACACAAACACCCCCCCCACACACACACACATTCTAGCATTCCTACTCATCCATGCCTTTCTCTCTCACTCACTCACTCACTCACTCACTCACTCACTCACACACACACACAAATACAGGGACTGCCAGGATTTTTCTCTAAAGCATCTTGTGATATGTGACACCCCCCTCTCTCCCCCCCCCTCTCTTTCTTTCTCTCTCTCTCTCTCTCTCTCTCTCTCTCTCACTTTCTCTCTTTTATTTCTCTCGTCTAAACTAGGACTACGTCGTGACCCTAAAGTATCCACACAGAGGGGAAATGAACACTTTTTAGTGTAAACCCCATTCAGAATAATCCACTCCATATCATGTTTTAGATAGACTTTAAGAACGTCTTTGAGAAAAGATGAACATGCTGAAGTCCTTCTCACGGCTGGATCAGGCAGGTGACGGCAGACAGTTGAGGTGACACCAGTTCATCATGAGCCGGAGTGACGACTCCTCACATTATGGATGTTTTGTGAATAAAGTTTCAGAGCATCGGTGGCTCTTTATAAACCTTGACCCTTTACTCCGAAAGCTGGAGCTCAGAAGTTCCACTCAGAATGAAAGCTGGAGCTCAGAAGTTCCACTCAGAATGAAAGCTGGAGCTCAGAAGTTCCACTCAGAATGAAAGCTGGAGCTCAGAAGTTCCACTCAGAATGAAAGCTGGAGCTCAGAAGTTCCACTCAGAATGAAAGCTGGACCTCAGAAGTTCCACTCAGAATGAAAGCTGGAGCTCAGAAGTTCCACTCAGAACGACAGAAACTTTCCCTGTGTCCTAATTGAGACGCCTTGATCCTCTACTGGAACTGAACTCCGTCATTTTATTCTCCATCTAAGAAACATTAAATCATCAGACAGATCAGATCCCCGAGCGAGTTCTCCGATGAGGACGTCTTTCCTGTCCAAACATCTGTGCAGAACATCCTGAAGTGAACTCAGCTGAAACGGTTTCAGTCCTGTCCTTCAATCAGTGTCATATTCCCAGGAAATCATGGAGCTCTGTTCAGCTGTCTCTCTCTCTCTCTCTCTCTCTCTCTCTCTCTCTCTCTCTCTCTCTCTCTTCTCCATCTGTCTCTCTCTCTCTTCTCTCTCTCTCTCTCTCTCTCTCTCTCTCTCTCTCTCTTCTCCATCTGTCGCTCTCTCTCTCTTCTCTCTTCTCTCTCTCTCTCTCTCTCTCTCCCTCTCTCTCTCTCTCTCTCTCTCTCTCTCTCTTCTCCATCTGTCTCTCTCTCTCTCTCTTCTCTCTCTCTCTCTCTCTCTCTCTCTCTCTCTCTCTCTCTCTCTCTCTCTCTCTCTTCTCCATCTGTCGCTCTCTCTCTCTTCTCTCTTCTCTCTCTCTCTCTCTCCCTCTCCCTCTCTCTCTCTCTCTCTCTCTCTCTCTCTTCTCTCTCTCTCTCTCTCTCTCTCTCCTCTCTCTCTCTTCTCTCTCTCTCTCTCTCCCTCTCTCTCTCTCACACTTTACAGCTCACTTTATGAGTTCATATAAGTAAAATATTTACGAATCGGGTCATTAAGTGAATTGCCGAAGAGAAGGAACTGAAACACACAATAATTCATCATTTAATGTGATGGAAGTGATGGTGAGTTCAAATGAAAGAGTCGCTTGTTAAAAAATGATTTAGACGTTTTACCAAAAATCTCTGGCAATGTTTACACTGTAAATTACCCTAAAATATTTTGTATGCAAAATAAAATGCTGGAAACCTCTGAATCCTGAGCCGAACATGTCCGAGTTCCCTCTCAGCACTTCGTAACGTCGGTCTGGTTCTTAAATCATCACGAGCGCTGATGGAGAACGCGACCATATCGAGCGCTGATGGAGAACGCGACCATATCGAGCGCTGATGGAGAACGCGACCATATCGAGCGCTGATGGAGAACGCGACCATATCGAGCGCTGATGGAGAACGCGACCATATCGAGCGCTGATGGAGAACGCGACCATATCGAGCGCTGATGGAGAACGCGACCATATCGAGCGCTGATGGAGAACGCGACCATATCGAGCGCTGATGGAGAACGCGACCATATCGAGCGCTGATGGAGAACGCGACCATATCGAGCGCTGATGGAGAACGCGACCATATCGAGCGCTGATGGAGAACGCGACCATATCGAGCGCTGATGGAGAACGCGACCATATCGAGCGCTGATGGAGAACGCGACCATATCGAGCGCTGATGGAGAACGCGACCATATCGAGCGCTGATGGAGAACGCGACCATATCGAGCGCTGATGGAGAACACGACCATATCGAGCGCTGATGGAGAACGCGACAATATCTAGTGCTGATGGAGAACGCGACCATATCGAGCGCTGATGGAGAACGCGACAATATCTAGTGCTGATGGAGAACGCGACCATATCGAGCGCTGATGGAGAACGCGACCATATGGAGCGCTGATGGAGAACGCGACCATATGGAGCGCTGATGGAGAACACGACCATATGGAGCGCTGATGGAGAACACGACCATATGGAGCGCTGATGGAGAACGCGACCATATGGAGCGCTGATGGAGAACGCGACCATATGGAGCGCTGATGGAGAACGCGACCATATGGAGCGCTGATGGAGAACGCGACCATATGGAGCGCTGATGGAGAACACGACCATATGGAGCGCTGATGGAGAACACGACCATATGGAGCGCTGATGGAGAACGCGACCATATCGACTCAGCAGATTTTTAATCTATCATTTGTTCGTGTCCCACAGAGATCTGGTGCTGCACCAATAACTCCGTCAGCAGGTAAAACACATGCAGATTACATTCACTCCTGAACGTCTGATCTGCAGAACCCCGTCACCTCGGGTTCAGTACCTCTCTGCACTTCCCTGCTCTCACTGTACCGATGTTTCATGTGAACCGTGATCTGTTTCTAGACTTCAGTGTGAAATATCGGTCCTTAGGGTCTAATTATGTGTAAACTATCTTTAATACGGATGTTAACTCCAGCTCAGAACTGAACCGTGAACTCGGCTGTGAGCTGCACAATGTGAAACACTCTGGAACAAAAGGAGATAAACGTCAAACGTCCTCTCTGTAATAAAAATCTTATTTTTTTGTACAAAAATCTGGCCAAGTAAACGCTGTAAAGTGGCTTTAAAAGTTTCCCTGAAATCATTGCATTTAAAATGGGTCACTTTCAGCAGAACGGAGCATAAAAGTTAATAAGGATCACACACAAGACTTCACAGTGAAGTCATGCCAACTGCCTTTCATGCCAAATCTCTCACACACACACACACACACACACACACACACACACACACGAGCGTTGGCAGAAACGGAAGTGTTTCAGGAATAGTGTTCTCACAGGATATAAATCACATGAGCAGCGTGGGATTGTTGGATATATTAACCAGCCGGAGCTGAAAGTGTCTCACGTCTCACATCTTACGTCTCACGTCTCACATCTTACGTCTCAGGTCTCACATCTTACGTCTCACGTCTTACGTCTCACATCTTACGTCTCACATCTCACATCTTACGTCCCTCGTCTCACGTCTCACGTCTCACATCTTACGTCTCACGTCTCACATCTTACGTCTCACATCTCACATCTTACGTCTCTCGTCTCACCTTTCTTGTCTCAAGCTGTGTTCAGGTTTAAAAGGATTTCTTTTCCAAGACAATATCAAAAATATTTTTTCCAAGTTGTGAAGCTTTCAATGAGCTTCAGCAGTTTCATTGCTGTCAGATCTTCTGTGTCGTCTCACACCTCACACACACACACACACACACACCTCACACACACACACACACCTCACACACACACACACACACACACAGACCTCACACACAACCCTCACACACACACACACCTCACACACACACAGACCTCACACATACACACACACCTCACACACACACACACACACCTCACACACACACAGACCTCACACACACACACACACACAGACCTCACACATACACACACACCTCACACACACACACACCTCACACACACCTCACACACACACACACACACACACACACACACACACACCTCACACACACACACCTCACACACACACACACGCACACACTCACACACACACACCTCACACACACACACACACCTCACACACACACAGACCTCACACACACACACACACCTCACACACACACAGACCTCACACACACACACACCTCACACACAACCCTCACACACACACACACCTCACACACACACACAGACCTCACACATACACACACACCTCACACACACACACCTCTCACACACACACACACACACACACACACACAAACACACACACACACCTCACACACACACGCACACCTCACACACACACACGCACACACACACACACTCACACACACACACACCTCACACACACACACACACGCACACACACACACACACACACACACACACACACACACACAAAAAATGCATTTTTATATGCATTTTAATGCACATTCACACCAATTGTGACATACACATGATAAAACTTACCCACTGTCTCAGAGCGATAATGTCCGTCAGCTTCACTGATGCTGTTTGCTGTCTTCTCAGCTTTCTTGTTTGAAGATTTCACTGAAAAAACAAACAGAATGAAGTTTCAGCAACAGCTGAGTTTACATGTGGGTTGTTTATGAGGCTGTTGGCACTGAGATGTGTGTTAGAAGTAAAACACTTTTTTGGTCATAAACACTACTGAAGGTTATAAAAACACTCTGTTTAGAAAGTTCTCATGCTCTGAAAGATAAAGAATTTCAGAATAGACTTCTTTTCCCATAGCTAGAGCATAAGTGTGCACTACAGCACCACCTTCAGGTCTGACCAGGGTCCCTCCAGAAGAATCTCCAGACCAAGGACTTTAATTCATTCATTCTTCACTGTATGCTTCATAATACCTTCTTATTGTGTCTTTTAAAAGCTTTGGTGCATCTGCTGTGGACACATTGTGGTTCCTCCAGGGTTCCTCATGTATTGTCCAGTGTAAGTCCATAATTCCTTGTTGCTCAGATCTGTCATTGGTCTTACTGTATGTTGATTCTTTACACATTTGTCTCTATTTGTACATTTTACCTTCTTGCTAAAAGGTTTTACAGCACCCTGTTTTTTGTCCTCTGTCCTGAAGAAAATCTGTTTTGTCCTTGACCAAATATATCACCACTCCACCACCTGGTGACTTTGACATCATCAATTCTTCATTCTTCACCTATCCTGACCAACCTGGCTGTCCTGTGTCTGCCCTCGGCTTTGGTGTAAAGGTTGCTCCACCTCCTGGTTCAGTAGATGATAGGTCACTGATGTACTTACTTGCTCTGTTGTAGATGCTGCCCCACCTTCAGCTGCACTGAGGCCCCTCCGTCTCCCAGCACTGCTGAGGACTTTTCTTCACTACCCTGCAAAGGTGAAGACGTTGTTCTGTCATCGTGCACAGGTGATGGTGTTGCTCTGCCTCCTTGCACAGGTGATGGTGTTGCTCTGCCTCCTTGCACAGGTGATGGTGTCACTCTGCCTCCTTGCACAGGTGATGGTGTCACTCTACCTCCTTGCACAGGTGATGGTGTCGCTCTGCCTCCTTGCACAGGTGATGGTGTCGCTCTGCCTCCTTGCACAGGTGATGGTGTCACTCTACGTCCTTGCACAGGTGATGTTGTCGCTCTACCTCCTTGCACAGGTGATGGTGTTGCTCTGCCTCCTTGCACAGGTGATGGTGTCGCTCTGCCTCCTTGCACAGGTGATGGTGTCACTCTGCTTCCTTGCACAGGTGATGGTGTCACTCTACCTCCTTGCACAGGTGATGTTGTCGCTCTGCCTCCTTGCACAATTGAGGTTATCATCCTTTTTTCCCGCTTTGATGAGGATGTTGCTCCTTCTGGAGACCACCCCTCATAGGCAGCTAGCATTTTTGCCCAGGAGTCCTGGACCTTCGGATGAGTCTTTTGCAGGAGTCCCAGTGTGTTTTCTTTTCACAATAATCCCAGTTTGTTCGGACTGTCGGTTCTTTAAACTGCACTACAAACCTGGATGTTAATAAACTTAACTTAACTTACCTCACTTTAGTTACCACAAGAATTAGCAACCATTTAGTTCAGCATCACAGCAGCTACCAACAGCTCTAAACTTACCTTAAAGCTTTACTATAAACTGATACTAAACAATATTTACACTACATAGCAGACTTGCATCACGCTTTCTAACAGTGAAAGTGACATCATTACTGAACTCTCCATATAATCTGTATTGAATCTTGGATGAACAGATGCTCGGCAGCTGAAGAAGCGACAGCCGTGTTGGAGAGAGAACACAAAGTGAGTGAACGACACTTTTATGATGGATTTTACATGGATGAAAAGCCACGCTGGATTTTAAGGTATCTGATCAATGGGAGAGAAAAGTAGAGTAGAGTTTATATGTAAAGGGTTTAAATCTGTGTTGAAATGTGCTCATGTGAAAGTGGCAGCGGTGGTTCAAGTGGTTAAGTCTCTGCGTTGCTAATCATTGTTGACAGCACTGCCAAGATGCCACTGTTTGGCCCTTGAGCAAGGCCCTTATCCCTCACTGCTCCAGGGTGCTCTGAACCCAATCTCCAGAAGTTGGGATATGCGACAAAATAAACTTACTTTTTCCTTATGAACTGTAGAAGGTTCTGAAGTTCTGTAGAAGCTTGTGAGAAGGTTTAAATCTCAGGAGCAAGGATCTCCATAGTGATTCAAGCATCATCTTATTGAATAAGTCAAATTTATTTTTTACCGCACGCATCCCGTAATACATAACGTCGTTAAGAGCTCGATAATCAGGCTCAGTAATCCCACTGTTCATTTAGCAAGTGTTTAGTTTGTCTTTACGTGGTGGAGTGAGGTACAGTAACCGCTCCAACACTAACACTCTCAAACACTTGATGTTATTTATACAAGCGGAGGAGTGTGTGTTCTCAGAGTAGGAGTGTGTATTACCCAGATCCTCTCTGTTTATTCTTCTCTTTAATGTGACAGAGTTATTGAGGTTCGGCTTTCATTCCCTCTGTGTGTGGGAAGTCTGACGGTAGCCTAATGGTCTGAACGGCGATATATCAAACGCATCACACACTGAATATTCAAGTTCATGATAAGGATCTGAGGCAGAAAAGACAATAAACATCGACTCTACGGTGCTAAATAAACTTGACAGAATAATTATATGTTCTGTAAATACACGTCTGCGGCTGGAAGGGTTCTGCCACGGATTAGGAAAACCCTTCAATAATAAGCATCCCGACGTCTCTAACTCCCGAGTGTTATGGGGATCAGTAACAACACAGCACCGACTATGTGCTTCCTGGAGGAAGAGCTTGCTGCTAGATAAATCCCAAAAGTGTCGAGAAATTTTCGGGAATAATTCCACATTTTTTGTCCTTATAAATATAAACAATTCATCGGCACGCATACAGAACAGGTTTTAAAAGATGTGGCCTGATGAATCTGCTCGTAGCACATTCAGGACTTCACAGGGATATGTTTGTGTAGACTGTAGGGAAGGAGTCTTCAGTGCCAGCACTTTGTTACAAATGGTTTCTAAGGTGTTGTTAGTTAAGAGCTATAGGGGTTGCTAGGTGGTTGCTATGGTATCCCAGCTAGTTGCTAGGTGGTTGATATCATATTCCAGGTGGCTTTCTAGACTGTTGTTAGGTCAGTGCTAAATGGATTGAGGGGTTATAGCTATGGTACCCCAGGCAGTTTCGCAGCTCTTATTAGGTGATTGCTTACTCTTACTAGACAGAATTTCAGGTGGTATATACAGTAGGTTGTTGCTAAATCTCCTAGGTGGTTGTTAGGAGGTTGCTATGGTGACTGACTCTTTCTAGGTGAGATTTCAGGGGGTTGCTAAGTTTGGCTGTAGGCTGTTGCTAAGTTTCCTCGGTGGTCAGAAGAGTGCTGTGATACCCCAGGTGGTTGATATGGTGTTGCTAGGTGGTTTCTAAGTCAGTCCTAGGGGGTAGCTGGGTGGTTTGTCTTGTCTCCATGGTAGTTGCCAGGCTGGCTCTTATTGCATGCATGCTTCTCTTACTAGAGCAATTTGTTTATTGGCTAAAATTTCAAGTGGTTGCTATGGTGTTGCTAAGTCACCCAGACCGTTGTTAGGAGTTCGGTGTCGGAGTTTGGAGTGTTGTTAGGTGAATTACAGGGTAGAGAGGAGTTTATAAGTTTAACACACTGTTTGACAAGTTTGCGTTTTTTTATCTAACCTTGTGTGTATTATTTTGTCTTACTAACCTCAACAGAGAGAATAAAGAGAGGTGTGAGGACGAGAGTCTTCCACAACGGTAAGCATAACTACTGTGTAAATAGGTCTAAAGTATGACTTGTCTTAATTATATATGATAATTGTTAAGGTAACACACACACACACACACACACACACACACACACACACACACACACACACAGTTTTATTCTTTCCAAAAAAAAGAGTCATGAGCAAAGGACAAAGGTTACCTGACTTTGTCTTTCCTCCTGCTTGTTTCGTCGAGGTTTTGGGTTTGTTGTAGACAGGTGGTGTGGAAAGTTCATGACCTTCCATGACACTCTCCTCCTGGACAGGAAGGCGGTAATAATGCTCCCTGCTCAGCAGCTCCTGCATGAAATAATCTTCATCATCACCCAGGAATCCCAAAGAAATCTCTGGAAACAATCCCACAATGCCAAGCAGCGAGAGCATGAAGACAGCGGGATGTCCTGCTACTATGGAGAAGAGGGACACCATCATCTTCTCTACTTGTCTCTATGTTTCTGTTGTCCACTCCCTTCTTTTTCTCTTTAAAGATTTTTAAAGCTTTTCTCTCTCTCTCTCTCTCTCTCTCTCTCTCTCTCTCTCTCTCTCTCTCTCTCTCTCTCTCCGTCCTGAAAATCCCTGAGAGAGAAAGTTTTCAGTGTTGAGATCCTCAATGAAAACTAGTGAGCCAAGAGGACCTTGAAAGGGATCAAGCTAAAGAGAGAGAGAGGGAGAGGGAGGAAAAAAAAGAGAAAGAGGGAGGGACTGAAAGAAAGGATATTATAAATGTAAGAAGAGACCGTGTGGAGTATAACGCATTCGAGCAGGTGGAAGAAGCTCTTTGGAAAGAGTTTAAAGAGTTCAAGTCTATAACCTTTACTCTCCTCAGAAAAGACATGTGGAGTGAAAAGACAATTAGAGATGGATGACAAGAGAAAGACAGAGAGAGAGAGAGAGAGAGAGAGAGAGATGGCAAGCGTAAGACTGAAAGAAAGAATGAAAGCAAGGTAGAGAGGGAAATGAAATATAGGGCAGTAACGCTAACCCGTCTGTCCCGGAGTCTTGCTTCCTGTATTTTCTCATAAGGACTTTAAGAAGAAGCGCATATGGAGTAAATTACACAAGAATGAAGAAAGAGATAGATAGAGAGAGAGAGAGAGAGAGACAGGAGGACTGCAGACGGATTTAATACTCACAGGGTGGAACTATATCATAAGTTATAGATTGTATAACTGAACATGAGTCAGTGATTCAGGATGAACAGATAAAGACGGACTGATACGATGACATAACATTCACATTGTGATCGGCTGCGGTACGATACATTGTTCATAGTCATCGCCGATATCACAATATCTTTGTGCACAGTAACTGTTTGTTAATGATGAAATAATGCTAATAAACACATTCATAACGTGTTATAATGCAGTCATGAGAAATTCTTTTTCTATTTTTACAAAGTTTATTTTTCCACCTTTGCAAAGTTTTTTTTTGTTCGGTTTCTTTTGCTAGAAAGTTTTTAGCAAACCTTCATATCATGATGTATCATATTTTAGCTGTAAAACAGAACCAAACGTCCTGTAGGTAATTCTTTTATTTACTGAACTTCTGCTTCATCTTAACTCACTGCACATGTGCCGTATATTAGTTTACAAAATATTAATTATACTTTTTTCATTGCGTGTGTTTTTTGTAATTTTTTAATAAAAATGGAGGCGATTCCTATCTGATCTTGGATGGAATGAAGCAAACGTGGACACATGCAAATCGGATTAACATTATTAGGTGAAAAAAAACACTGTTGTTTTGAAAAAGCTCACTCGGTCACGGCAGATTAGATAAAAAGTGTTCCAGAAAGTTCTGCAGAAGGTCTGAGAGCAATGATCCTCTCACTGAGGTGTTGTTACAGTTCGGAGGTGTCAGTGATTACAAAGAGGATGAGAAAAATGTCATTAAACATCACATCCTCAGGCAGGAGAAGGTCTACGGAGCAAAACCTGGGGTCTTGGAGGCATTGACATGTGATTAGCCACCCCAGTGTACCACCTTTACCCCCTCGATCCCTCTCAGCAAAGAAACTTCCAAAACCTCAGATTTTGCAGCATATCACAGATCTGATATAGTAGAGTTTCAGTGTTTTAGCAGGTGTTTCAATCTCAGATGGATGCAGCATGAATCATGACATTTTCTACAGAGGTGCCAATGTTGCTTACTAGAAAATTCTAGAAGGCGGAGAGAAAAAACACAGCAAAGTGGGTGTCCAGGATGTCAGGAAGAAAACACAGAAGTGAGTGACAGGAAATCTTTTGCTTTTTAACCTAAAGTGGTCTAGTGCACTAGAAACCTAATGCCTTGTTACTTTACCGTCCTTGAGGCTGATTATCATGAGCTGTGCCTCAGATGCAGGTAAAAGCCTCCGAGTTAAGATGTCTTCACAAGTCAGAACTCTAACACATTAAGACACGATGTTCAGTAGTTTTGTCCTTTAGTCCTCTAGAAATTATGCAAATCATCAGCTACAAATTTTGAACAGATTTCTGATTTATTCATTTAATTTCAATTCAATTTTATTAGTATATCGTTTTTAACAACGGGACAAAAGTTGTCTCAAAACAGCTTTGAAGAACATAAAATGTTATTGTAGATTTATTTGTATTTACTGTATCTGTAATGAGGAAGCCTGAGGTGACTGAGGTGAGGAAAAACTCCCTGAGATGGAAGAGGAAGAAACCTTGAGAGGAACCAGACTCAAAAGGGAACATCATCCTCATTTGGGTGACACTGGAGTGTGTGATTAAAAATGATTAAACACCGGAGAGTGTAATTATGAATAATATCCTTTCTACAGCGATATACAGTCAGCTCTCTGAACAACTCATAAACTAGCTCATCATAGCACACCAACTTGTCCATGCTGAAGCCTTCAAATACTCATCGATGGAGATACAGCATGTGCGGAATTTTATTTTGTGTATTAATTGAGAGGTTGTTCTCGCCAAAGTCCTCACGAGGTTGACAAAATCATCATGAAGCGGAATTCGACTGGAGCTGGTACATCACTAGATGGCTCAGAATCCTCATGAGGTTGTCCTCTTCTGTTTGAGGTCCAAAAGCTTCATGAAGCAGAACACATCTGGAACTGGTGACACAACTGGAGCTGGTGACACAACTGGAGCTGGTGACACATCTGGAGCTGGTGACAACTGGAGCTGGTGACACATCTGGAGCTGGTGACACATCTGGAGCTGGTGACACAACTGGAGCTGGTGACACAACTGGAGCTGGTGACACATCTGGAGCTGGTGACACAACTGGAGCTGGTGACACAACTGGAGCTGGTGACACAACTGGAGCTGGTGACACAACTGGAGCTGGTGACACATCTGGAGCTTTTGACACATCTGGAGCTTTTGACACATCTGGAGCTGGTGACACATCTGGAGCTGGTGACACAACTGGAGCTGGTGACACATCTGGAGCTGGTGACACATCTGGAGCTGGTGACACAACTGGAGCTGGTGACACATCTGGAGCTGGTGACACATCTGGAGCTGGATTCTGAGCTGTAATACGATGTGTACTTCAAAATTTCCTACCAATACAATCATCTAGAAACTCCAGCATGTGTACCACGAGTAACGAGTCAAATATGATCGATGTTAATGATAAACTGTTAACACCTTCACTGTTCATTACAGAGCTCTCTACAATTAATTAAATAAAAGCACTTTCAGAACTATTAGAACATATGAAGAGTCTTTGATTCAGTTCCTGCAGGTGAGTCGATTCAGAGTCAATTCAGATGAAAAGACTGTTGCCTTCTGACCCTTGACAAACACACAGATTCTGTTCAAACATGCTTAACACCACGGAAGTAGAAGCAGCCTCAAAAAGAAAGATATGTGAGTTAATCAAGCATGAGAGTCATGCGTGGGGTGATTTAAATTTTCCTTAATAAATATTTCTGGCTGAAGATAAGCCAGACAACATCATCCCCGCATCTCCCTGAAGATTCGCCCGCTCTGAAGCCTGGACCTGCCTAGACATGGACGCAATTTTCACATTAGAAGAGCAGTAAGGTAGAAAATCAGAATGTGTGTGTGTGTGTTGTGTAATGATGTGATCACACCCGCTTAAAGCCCCGTGTCAGAACACATCACATCATCAACTGCTGAAGAGTCGGTTCAATTCTCGTCCAACACACACCCACGTCCAACTCCACGTCTCCCGGCTTACAGTAAATCCATACCAAATACTCGAGCTTTCCAACACTCATCACACTGGCTGTGTAATCTTTTTTAGGCTGTGTTCCAAACACTGTGCAGAACAAGGAGGGGGGAAATCCAATAAAACAACGTTAACAGAGGGACAGAGTGTGTTAGAGACGGAGGGAGACTCATTCCAGCTGAAAGCTCCTGCTTCATTACGTCTGATTCTCAGCGTGGGTGGAAGGAGGAAGACCTGCTACTGACCAAACTTTGCGTGTGAGCTGAGTGGGTTTGACATACACACACACACACACACACACACACACACACACACCCTCAGGCTCATGGATGATCAAATACCTGAAGATGTGTAGGATGATGAAGCCAAGCAGATAGCATCACACACACACACACACACACACACACACACACACACTCAGGGTTAACACTTTTATTTCAGTAGTAAGATATATGATGCAGCAGAGTTGCTGTTACTCAACAGCTAAGAACAACAAGTCCTATTTTTATCCATTTATAGTTACGTGTAAGATCTAAACACGCACTCCCTCGCTCTTTTTATTCTCTCTTCAAGATAATAAAAAAATTCAGCTTGTCATGTTGCAGAGAAACAGCAAAGTGTAATCTCCTCTTTAGTCCCTAGCCCAGCCTGCACCTAACAACACCCTAGATGTCACCTGGATATCACCCAGGGATAACTTAGCAACTGCTTAGCCACACCCAAGCAACCACCTGAAATATTAAAGATAACCCAAGATATCCAGGATAAATGAGTAACACTATGGCAACCGACTGAAATCCCACAACCATCTGGTAGGATCCTAGAAACCATCTATGATACCATAGAAAACCCCCAAGCAACCTCCTAGAACTAACCACCTACAGTATCAACCTCCTAACAACCACCCAGGATAGTCTAACGACCTGAAATTAGATAATAGCAACCCCATATCACTAGCCTAATGACACCTTATAACCACCAATCAACACCTGGAATATCACAACAATCATCTAAAACCCTCTAGTGCCCCTTTTCCACCGAGGCAGTTCGAGTGCTGGTTCGGAGCCTAATTTAGAACCAGTTCTTACTTTTTCGACAGCCAAAGCACCGGCTCTGAACCGGGAAAAGTGGTTCTTAAGTAGCACCAAAACGTTGCTGGTCTGGACTTAAGAACCGCTTGTGTCAGGGGCTGTGGGCGGGGCTACTGTTAGCGCATTTGATAATGTACCTTAAGTATACTAATGTTTAATACTTTTTTACTTTAAGAACATATGATAGTAAGTAGCTACATGCTAAGGCTACCTTTTTTCTGTGTTAATGATAAAATAACGTTATGTATTTTCTCCATTACAACCTCCGTTTATACAGATTACATGGAGCTGCACGTACACGTTGGATTCGCCGCGTTTGGATGTTAATGTAGGTTCACAAAGCCATGAGCATTAACAGTAAAGCAATTTTCGCTGGGAAATGTGACACGTATACAGTGACGTCAGACTCGGCTCTGTGATGCGCTCTAGCCGGTGGAAAGACAAACCGGTTCTTAGAAGGTTCACCGGTGGAACCAACTTTGAACCAGCACCAGTGCTAGCTCTGAACCAGCACCCGGTACTTTTTGGTCGAAAAGGGGCATAAGACTGTCCTGACAAACCCTGGAATACCAAAGCAAACACCTAAGAATTGTCTATCAACTTTCTAACAACCACCCAAGATAACCGGGCAACACCATACCACCATAGCTAAGTCTAGCAACTATCTGGGATACCATAGCAACCCCACAGCCACTTATAAATACCTTAGCATCCACCTTGAATATCATATCAAACAAATAGCAAACACCCATCATCCTCCTAGAAATCATTTCATCTATGTACAGAAAATTAGCAAGACCCTAGCAAGCAACTTAAATTCCATAACCACATAGTAGGATCCTACCAAGCACCTATGATACCATAGCAGACCACTTAGCAACCCCACTGACCTAACAACACCTTAGAAGCCACCTAGCAGCATCCTAAAGCATAGAATACAGCTAGCGACCGCCTATCAACCTCCGAGCGACTATCTGTTATAATATAGCAACACCCTAGCAACCAGCTGAAATTCAGCTTCCTAGCAAAAGCCTTATGATACCATAGCAACAACCACCTAGCAGCCTTCTAGCAACCACACAAGATAGCCTAGCAACACCTTAGCAACCAGGTGAAATTTTGTAATCGCTTGGCAACCACCAGTCACTGCTTTGTAGCTGGAGAGGATTCCTTACAAGCCTTATATTATTTTGTCGTGTATAACGAAAGAGAAATTCTTTTCTATTCTATTACAAGTGGCGGTTTATCTGCCATCCCTGGGTGTGTGTTTGAATTGGGCTCAGTGACTGAAATGGGAATTCCTGTCTGTCCTTCGCTTTCTGTTTGATTCCACTGCACTAAATCAGCACAGTGAGATGAAACCTCAGGGAAAGCAGACGGATATTAACGCTCGCCGTAGGTATGCATGTAAAATCAGCACCAGCTCAAAAAAAAAAAAAGAACCGAGTGAATAAAAACCAGCCGCCTTTGTGTTTCAGCTGCTGGAAGGAATTTCATTGTCACTTACTGCTAAAAACTGCTGAATAGAAAACAAACAACAATCAAGTTAATGAATATGCAAATTAGAAAAGCCCCGCCCCTTACGCCGCTAAACCGCTTTGTATGGATCGCATTTTAATGTTACGTCATTTACACTTTGACTTTAAATTCTATAATTCTCACTTCCTGGAAGAATTTTATGGTTATAGAATACACAATTTGTCCCGTCCAAAGACACCCGAGTGAGAAATGTCTCTCAACGTTCGTCTAAAATCCACCAATAAGAGGAATTTGAAAATGTCCAGCATGGCATTAAGATGATTTAAGGCAGGATTCAGAGTTCGCAGTTTTAAAACCAGCAAATGGAAGAACTCCATTACTTCTCCTTCAATAGTGCTTTATTCAAACCATCATTCTTTTAAGGCTGATGTTTTAGCAGATGTTTTTCCTTTCCTTTTATTTTCATTTGGATTGCTCCATCCATCTCTGGACTATAACAAGTATGTGACCTTAAAGCTTTGGAGAAGCAGAAATTCCTGCAGGTGATGATATTTATTTTGTGGGTTGTTATTTCCATAAGAAACAACTGGATGAAGACATGAAGTGCTGTAGTTTTATAGCGATTGATTATTTTATACCTTTTATAGTTACGTGTTAAGTTTGAACCATTAAAATCCTGCTGACATCCAAAAAGGTGTCTTTTTGCTCCTGTTCCTTACTGTTTAGAGACAACTGACAGGAAATATGGAAATTTTAAGAACTTGTCACTTTTTTTTTCTGTGCTGATGTTGCTTTCGCTCAGTGTATTGAACTTTTTCTTAGAAATCCTGTATTTTTTCTCCTGAAAGCATTTTCTCTGTCATCTGTGAAGCTAAATCAGTTCAGAATCAGATGAACAGAAATGCTTACGGTTTCTGTATCCAAGAACCAAAATCTGTAATTATAAACAGATGTTTTAAAACACACACACAAAGGCAGATGAAATGGAAACAAATAAAATGAAACAATCAGGCGAAGAAAAGTGCTGGAGTTTGGCAGTCGATCATAAAGACTAACAAAAACGTGGCTGAAACAAAAGGAACAAGATCCACATGTGAGTCGAACGAGACGCAGGAGAGAGAAGTCCAACACCGGTGAGCCAAAGTACAGTAAACACGAGGAAACAAACAAGACGCCGATGACACAAGGTGAATATCAGAAAGACAAGCAGAGCGTACATGATGGAAGGTAAACTCAGGAGAGGTAAATGAGACACTGATAAGGCGAATGAGACAAATCACACAAACACAAGACAAATTAAAGTCTAATGAGACAAACGACATGCAGGGGAGAGAAGTTAAACGCTAGTGAGATCAGGGCTATGCAGGTGAGATGTTATAAATAAAACATAGTAAAAATAAAAAATAATAAAACATAAGACAAAGTAAAATGTGAGATATGGGTGAGACATGCATTAAAGACAGGTGAGATAAATGAGACCCCAGTGAGTCTGGCCAATGCAGCATGGCTCAGAAGTGCTAACTGACTCTTTACATGTGCACAATCTCGATGTCCCACCTCCCAGGTGTTTGTTTTCTAGTTACTGCTTTTAACCATGCAGTTGTCAGTGAATAAATGTCCTTGGCGTGTCCCATGTGTGTCCTGGGTGTGTCCAAGGTGTTTTTTAAGAGTGTTCTTCGATATTTCCCAGGTGTGACCTGGGTGTGGTCCTGGGTGTGGTCCTGGATGTGGTCCTGGGAGTGGTCCTGGGTGTGGTCCTGGGTGTGGTCCTGGGTGTGGTCCTGGGTGTGGTCCTGAGAGTGTCCCACGTGTGTTTTAAGTGTGATCCTTGGTGTCTCAGGTGTTCCCCAGGTGTTTCCTTGGCCATGCCATACATGTGCTCTTGGTCATGTCCCAGATGTGTTCTGAAGGTGATCCTGGGCATAATCTGGATGTGTTCCAGGGCGTGTCCTAGAGGTGTGCATGGGTGTGTCCCAGGTTTGATTAATCATCTTTATTTACAGAGCATATAGAATATATCTTTATAGATAGTTTATATATAAAACCCAAACTGAAACATGCTTAAAAACCACATCTATCTTTTCTTTCTGGTCTCCATAATTCTCACAGCAAGTCTGTCAGCAACTTGGAGAGATTTCCCTCGGTTGTAAAAACATCGGTAATCCTTTCAGCTAGATTTGTAGGCAGATGTGAAAGAGAATGCTGATAATCCATTAGCATCTGTTTAAAGGAAAAGGGGATCATTAATAAGTGTTTAGTGTTGGTTTGGGAGGAACGCAATCCTGTCCAAAGACATAAAGCTACTCAAAAAGATCAGTAGAAATGGACGGATGGCAGAAATGTAATGGAACCACATAACAGGTCCTACAGCTCAGAACTAGTGTTTTATATAATTATTAGAGGATTATGTGATTATGTTACAGAACTTGTGGGTGGAGCTAACCATCTAATACAAGTCAGCTTGTATAAATCCTGTTATTATTTTTGTTCAACCTGCATAGATTCTGAAGCATATAGTTACAGAGAATCGAGCTTTATTAATCTGAAAATCACCGTCTGTAAAATACAACACAAATTGAAATGTAACCATGAAAAAAAGCACAACAGAATTTAAGAAAAAAAAAAATAATAACCTGTGATTCGTTACAAACAAAGTAGGGATAAACACATAACACAATATAGTATGACAGGAGAGGAGACAGGGGGGCACGGTGGCTTAGTGGTTATCACGTTCGCCTCACACCTCCAGGGTTGGGGGTTCGATTCCCACCTCCACCTTGTGTGTGTGGAGTTTGCATGTTCTCCCCGTGCCTCGGGGGTTTCCTCCGGGTACTCCGGTTTCCTCCCCCGGTCCAAAGACATGCATGGTAGGTTGATTGGCATCTCTGGAAAATTGTCTGTAGTGTGTGATTGTGTGAGTGAATGAGAGTGTGTGTGTGTGTGTGTGTGCCCTGCGATGGGTTGGCACTCCGTCCAGGGTGTATCCTGCCTTGATGCCCGATGACGCCTGAGATAGACACAGGCTCCCCGTGACCCGAGGTAGTTCGGATAAGCTTTAGAAGATGAGTGAGTGAGAGTGAGGAGAGGAGACAGGACTAAAACACAAAGGCACAAAAAAAACATCAAAAAATCTTTATCATTTCCAGAGAGAGAAATTCACTTGATTTCGTCTCACAAGAATCAATTCAAATGTCATGTGACTTCATGTGGCTACCTCGCTGCTCTTTAGCTAAACTCATACGGTTATTGATGAGGCAGG
>NC_083461.1:2683070-2698070 GCF_030014155.1 Tachysurus vachellii
TCAGGGTTTAGATCGTTGGCTTTCGGTGCTTCTGCAATGCTAGATGCTGCAAACGCAAAACATTTGATCGCCTTGTACGTGCTGAAAAACCTCAAAGTCTTCAGTTTCTCTCGAATATAAAAATCTGGAGTGGCGCTAACGCTCAGACACTCTACACTTATCTAATTAAAACTCGCACCACGTTTTCTTTCCTTCCTTCTTTCTTTCTTTCTTTCTTTCTTTCTTTTTTCTCTCTGTTTCTAATTCCCAGACGTTTTGTCTCTATGTCTTATTCACTGGACTGATTCCTCTCATGCATTAGCAGAGTGCTAGTCCAGGTTGCTATCTGTTACTTGGCACACTACAGGCTATTTATGATGGTTAGCATTAGGAAGCTGTTATGGAAGCAGAGCTGCACTGCAGGCTTCCTGAAGGAGTCCAAGCAAATGAAAACAGCACCAGAAGAAAAAAGAATAAAACTTGGCAAAAGGGGAAAAATAATAAAAAGCCTCTGTGTTTCTAATAGAGAGAAACAACTCTGCTCTGCTCTCGGTTTATTGTTCAGCTCCCAGGTCTGTTAGAGCAGCTAAAAACATTGAAAAAGCATCATGCAAAAGCAAATGACAACTGCTAGGCCTCTGCTTTAGAGGACGTTTAAATACATACATATTAATCTGACAGCTAACAGAGACGCAGATCGTACGTTCAAATGAAGAAATCATGTGATCACAGTGACATCACCTGGATTACAGATTAGCTTCATCACTATTAGATTAGCTTCATCACTTTTAGATTAGCTTCATCACTGACAGATTAGCTTCATCACTATTAGATTAGCTTAATTACTGACAGATTATCTTCATCACTATTAGATTAGCTTCATTACTGTTAGATTACCTTCATCACTGTTAGATTAGCTTCATCACTGACAGATTAGCTTCATCACTGTTAGATTAGCTTCATCACTATTAGATTAGCTTCATCGCTGTTAGATTAGCTTAATTACTGACAGATTAGCTTCATCGCTGTTAGATTAGCTTTATCACTATTGGGATTAGCTTCATCACTATCAGATTAGCTTCATCGCTGTTAGATTAGCTTCATCACTATTAGATTATCTTCATCACTATTAGATTAGCTTCATCGCTGTTAGATTAGCTTCATCACTATTAGATTAGCTTCATCACTGACAGATTAGCTTCATCTCTGTTAGATTAGCTTCATCGCTGTTAGATTAGCTTCATCACTATTAGATTAGCTTAATTACTGACAGATTAGCTTCATCGCTGTTAGGTTAGCTTCATCACTATTAGATTAGCTTCATCACTGACAGATTATCTTCATCACTGTTAGATTAGCTTCATCATTATTAGATTAGCTTCATCACTGACAGATTATCTTAATCACTATTAGATTAGCTTCATTACTGACAGATTAGCTTCATCACTGTTAGATTAGCTTCATCACTATTAGATTAGCTTCATCGCTGTTAGATTAGCTTCATCACTATTAGATTAGCTTAATTACTGACAGATTAGCTTCATCGCTGTTAGATTAGCTTCATCACTATTAGATTAGCTTCATCACTGACAGATTATCTTCATCACTGTTAGATTAGCTTCATCATTATTAGATTAGCTTCATCACTGACAGATTAGCCTAATCACTATTAGATTAGCTTCATTACTGACAGATTAGCTTCATCACTGTTAGATTAGCTTCATCACTATTAGATTAGCTTCATCGCTGTTAGATTAGCTTCATCACTATTAGATTATCTTCATCACTATTAGATTAGCTTAATTACTGACAGATTAGCTTCATCCCTGTTAGATTAGCTTCATCACTATTAGATTAGCTTCATCACTGACAGATTATCTTCATCACTGTTAGATTAGCTTCATCACTATTAGATTAGCTTCATCACTGACAGATTAGCTTCATCTCTGTTAGATTAGCTTCATCACTGTTAAATTAGCTTCATCACTATTAGATAAGCTTCATCAATGACAGATTAGCTTCATCACTGACAGATTAGCTTCATCACTGACAGATTAGCTTCATCTCTGTTAGATTAGCTTCATCGCTGTTAGATTAGCTTCATCACTATTAGATTAGCTTCATCGCTGTTAGATTAGCTTCATCACTATTAGATTAGCTTCATCACTATTAGATTAGCTTCATCACTATTAGATTAGCTTCATTATTGACAGATTAGCTTCATCACTGTTAGATAGCTTCATCACTATTAGATTAGCTTCATCGCTGTTAGATTAGCTTAATTACTGACAGATTAGCTTCATCACCATTAGATTAGCTTCATCACTATTAGATTAGCTTCATCATTATTAGATTAGCTTCATCATTATTAGATTAGCTTCATCACTATTAGATTAGCTTCATCACTATTAGATTAGCTTCATCATTATTAGATTAGCTTCATCACTATTAGATTAGCTTCATCACTATTAGATTAGCTTCATCATTATTAGATTAGCTTCATCGCTGTTAGATTAGATTCATCACTATTAGATTAGCTTCATCACTATTAGATTAGATTCATCGCTGTTAGATTAGATTCATCACTATTAGATTAGCTTCATCACTATTAGATTAGCTTCATCATTATTAGATTAGCTTCATCGCTGTTAGATTAGATTCATCACTATTAGATTAGCTTCATCACTATTAGATTAGCTTAATTACTGACAGATTAGCTTCATAGCTGTTAGAGTAGCTTCATCACTATTAGATTAGCTTCATCACTATTAGATTAGCTTCATCACTATTAGATTAGCTTCATCATTATTAGATTAGCTTCATCGCTGTTAGATTAGATTCATCACTATTAGATTAGCTTCATCACTATTAGATTAGCTTAATTACTGACAGATTAGCTTCATAGCTGTTAGATTAGCTTCATCACTATTAGATTAGCTTCATCACTATTAGATTAGCTTCATCACTATTAGATAACTTCATCACTGACAGATTAGCTTCATCACTGTTAGATAGCTTCATCACTATTAGATTAGCTTCATCATGTTAGATTAGCTTCATCACTATTAGATTATTTTAATTACTGACAGATTAGCTTCATATCTGTTAGATTAGCTTCATCACTATTAGATTAGCTTCATCACTATTAGATTAGCTTCATCACCATTAGATTAGCTTCATCACTATTAGATTAGCTTCATCATTATTAGATTAGCTTCATCACTATTAGATTAGCTTCATCACTATTAGATTAGCTTCATCACTATTAGATTAGCTTCATCACTATTAGATTAGCTTAATTACTGACAGATTAGCTTCATAGCTGTTAGATTAGCTTCATCACTATTAGATTAGCTTAATCACTGACAGATTAGCTTCATCACTATTAGATTAGCTTCATCACCATTAGATTAGCTTCATCACCATTAGATTAGCTTCATCACTATTAGATTAGCTTCATCACTATTAGATTAGCTTAATCACTGACAGATTAGCTTCATCACTATTAGATTAGCTTCATCACCATTAGATTAGCTTCATCACTATTAGATTAGCTTCATTATTGACAGATTAGCTTCATCACTGTTAGATAGCTTCATCACTATTAGATTATCTTCATCGCTGTTAGATTAGCTTAATTACTGACAGATTAGCTTCATCACCATTAGATTAGCTTCATCACTATTAGATTAGCTTCATCATTATTAGATAAGCTTCATCACTATTAGATTAGCTTCATCACTATTAGATTAACTTCATCATTATTAGATTAGCTTCATCGCTGTTAGATTAGATTCATCACTATTAGATTAGCTTCATCACTATTAGATTAGCTTAATTACTGACAGATTAGCTTCATAGCTGTTAGATTAGCTTCATCACTATTAGATTAGCTTCATCACTATTAGATTAGCTTCATCACTATTAGATAACTTCATCACTGACAGATTAGCTTCATCACTGTTAGATAGCTTCATCACTATTAGATTAGCTTCATCATGTTAGATTAGCTTCATCACTAATAGATTAATTTAATTACTGACAGATTAGCTTCATAGCTGTTAGATTAGCTTCATCACTATTAGATTAGCTTCATCACTGTTATATTAGCTTCATCACTATTAGATTAGCTTCATCACTATTAGATTAGCTTCATCATTATTAGATTAGCTTCATCACTGTTATATTAGCTTCATCACTATTATATTAGCTTCATCACTATTAGATTAGCTTCATCACTAACAGATTATCTTCATCACTGCTAGTTAAGATTCATTTCTCACAGATTAGCTTTATCACTCAGAGATTAACCTTATCACTGTGACAGATTAGCTAACGGGTTAAGAACATTTTGATTTACTGTCAATTATTCTTCACCTTTCAGGCTCAGCGCAGCATCACAGCACAGTCATCACAGCTGGTGAATATAACGGATGCTTGAAACTGAACTCCAGACAAACTGGTGTCTGATTTCAGCCTTGGGTGGGAGGCGTAATCCCAGGATTCCCACCTGCTCTGTAATTTACCTGGCTGCTTGACCTGGTTAATGATTAGTCTAGAGAACACCTGAGTCTGGTGAGTTTGGAACAGGACACAGACACAACTGTACATATGTTGCTAATCTACTCCAAACTCTTATTTCCTGTACAGCGTGCTAAATGCTACTTTTGAGTTTTTTGCAGCTACACAAGAGGTTTTTCTCGCAAAAGTTCTGACAGCTGTGGGGAACTTCTGCTGACAGAAATGCAGAAAAATGTGAAAAACTGTCTTGCTTTGCTTTACTACATTCACAGCTAGTCATGGGGAACTGTAGTGATCCCTAATTAGAGCTGTAGCTTTAATACAGAGCAATTAAAGCCCGATCCTGACAAACGCCTACGTGGCATAACGCAGGAAAATTCAGCTGAAAGTCCTGAAGATGTCGCAGAGTTTCCACTCTCACATTTTCCACACAGTCAGGTATAATTGGCTGTACCTTAAATATTAGCGATTAGCAAGAAAAAGAGGCTAAGATTTCAGAGTTGCTACTTAAGATTCAGCTCCTCAGCTGTTTCAGAGCTATGTTATTATAACTGATATCATGTGCAGTTGATATTCATTTCCTTTCTCAGGGGTGATGGAGATATGAGGACAGAAAAATAGAGCAAAACAAGTTCCTCTCTTCCAAACCAGACTTCCATTTCCTCAGCGGCTCATACAGCACAGGAAATCAACCTGAAGTAGAAGAAGAAGGAGAAGAGAAACTTTATTTTAAGCATCATTAAACTCGATTCTGCAGTGGCTCATTCCATCAGAAGGCCAAGATGTCATGAGACAGGACACTGAGTATTAACACAGCAGAGGCTCCAGATGTGAGTACAAAAACGTCCATAAGTCACTGAGTTGTAGTTTGGAGAGCATGTTTTAATGCTGCACTGGAATGTTGATCATCATATCTCATCCTGATGGGTCAGCAGCTGAACTACTGTCATTCACACCAAACATCAAAACTAATAAAGTCTAATAACACTTGGTACGGGGGCACGGTGGCTTAGTGGTTATCACGTTTGCCTCACACCTCCAGGGTTGGGGGTTCGATTCCCCCCTCCGCCTTGTGTGTGTGGAGTTTGAATGTTCTCCCCGTGCCTCGGGGGTTTCCTCCGGGTACTCTGGTTTCCTCCCCCGGTCCAAAGACATGCATGGTAGGTTGATTGGCATCTCTGGAAAAATTGTCCGTAGTGTGTGAGTACGTGAGTGAATGAGAGTGTGTGTGTGTGCCCTGTGATGGGTTGGCACTCTGTCCAGGGTGTATCCTGCCTTGATGCCCGATGACGCCTGAGATAGGCACAGGCTCCCCGTGACCCGAGGTAGTTCAGATAAGCGGTAGAAGATGAATGAGAGTGAGTGAGAACACTGGGTACGTGATAATATGCAAACAGCGCAACACACTGGTGGCAAATTGCAGACCATATTAGAAATTCTTTGAATTTTGCTTCACATTGTTCTCCTGAACTCACAGTGATCACTTCTGCTCTCTGGACCTGCCTGATCCATCCTGATGCCATACTTCTACTTGGAGTCTCATCACTTGGAGGAAACTCTGACACTGCTGCTGAAGATGAAGCACATGAGCCTGGAGACACTTGAGATCGCTGTGGTTCCAGTTAGTGTCCATAGAGATGGAGGTGGTTTTAAACTGCAATTATCAGTTTTGCTTTCGAGTCTTCATCAGTTATCAGTTACTCATAACTCCAACAAGACAGACTTATAAATGCGATGATGCTTGTGGTTAGAGCATCACACTTCAAATAGTCCACACTTTTAAAAGAGAAATGATTTATAATCCCACTCTGTGTTTATAATGATTTATAATCCCACTCTCAGTGTTTATAATGATTTATAATCCCACTCTCAGTGTTTATAATGATTTATAATCCCACTATCAGTGTTTATAATGATTTATAATCCCACTATCAGTGTTTATATTGATTTATAATCCCACTCTGTGTTTATAATGATTTATAATCCCACTCTCAGTGTTTATAATCATTTATAATCCCACTTTCAGTGTTTATAATGATTTATAATCCCACTCAGTGTTTATAATGATTTATAATCCCACTTTCTGTGTTCATAATGATTTATAATCCCACTTTCTATGTTCATAATGATTTATAATCCCACTCTCAGTGTTTATAATGATTTATAATTCCACGCTCTAATGTTTATTATGATTTGTGATAATAACTTTATACTCAAGAAGGATTTGTTGGTTAAGATATGGTCAGTGAGTGTTGTCTATTCTACCAAGAGTACTGAAGCTACAAGGAAAAGTCATTTTGGTACAGTATGTGTATTTATTCCAATACATCATGACACAGTTACAGAATTTATCTTTTATTTATCTTTTAGAAAGAAGTAAAAAGAGCTGCCTATAGAACAAATAAAAATATATGTTTTGATATTATTATATTTTCTTTATTTAGAATATTTATATGATCAGTTTATATTTTAGATGGTTATGTCTGAGTAAGTGGCGTTATTTTAAATAAAGTAAATGTTATTTAATATTTCTACTAAGGAGATAATTATATAAATAATATAAGACTGTTAACGCTCGACATTTCTAACGACCCCGGGATTAAAGTGATCTGAGTTTCACTGCTTTCTGCATCTTTGTAGACAGAAATGTAAAATTATGACATGCTTGATGAAGTTAACAAGTAACAAACTGAGTAAAAATGAATAAATCTATCTGTTAAAGATTAAACGTTATCCTGAGGCCTGAGGAACTGCTGCATTCGCTTGCCCTCTAGCTTCACTTGAAGGAATCTGCTCATCTCATGCACAGTGGTTCTGTGGTCCAACACAAACCATCTACAAAAATCACACACACCCACACACACACACACACACACACACACACACATCTACAGCAGTACCTAATTCTACTTCCTGCAATCTAAATGAAAGAGACAGTGGAGGATAAGATGACTCAGTTGAATGAGGTTCAGATCATTTTGACTCAGTACTGAATCGTTTGTGTGATGGATTAATATGCTGAGTTTTAGGCTTAGTGCTGCCTGCGAAAATAAAAGGATCACATAAAAGTCTAATGACCGCAGAAGGGTTTTAATAAAAGTTTCTGCTTTAGAAACATTTCCTTTCTGACGATGACGATAGGTTTATTAGAGGAGTTTGGATTACGTCGTTCAGTAAGACGAAGTGAATGTGCTGAGTGTATTAACAGCAGACTGTCACACAGAACAAATACACCACATCTCATTTATCATAAACTCATACCTCTGATATTATTAGCCAAGTAAATTAATCATCAAGTTAAACCGCTGAGACTTCTGAAATTTTTATTTTATCATAGTGTTAATATTAGACTTAAATATTTTCTCTTAATATAACTCTATTAATTAACATTAACTTGCTTAAACATTCTGAAAATAAAGGCCCTAAACTTTTGCACTCGTTAATAAATCCTGACTAGATTAACTGTGTAGTATGCTCTCATTTGCATACCGGAACTTGATTGGCTCTCATATTTAATGATGTCATAACACTTTGTAAGAGACAAAGCCACAGATACAAGAGTCTCCAAATCCCTGGAAATGATTTGAACTAAATCAAAACACGCTTTCCTCCGTCTCAGAGTGACGCCAAGTCGGTGCTCAGCATTTGAAAAATAACGTTTCTGTTAACTTTGTGGAAAGTTCTGGAGCTTAAAAAACCTCTTTTAAGGAACTGGAGGATTTTTTTTTTGGAAGAAGAATCAGTCCACATGCATGAGACGGGAAATATGCTGGACTTCATCCTTAATTACATTTCATAACAGCTGACGTTTCTGTGTGGGTTTGGAACAGTGTGAGCTTTAATATTCCATGTCCAGTTCATTTCATGTCCAGTTTAGTACCTTCGTTACCCTCGTTATTATAAATGATGTTCCACTGTTTATAGCAGACGTTCAGTAAATGTCTGAAACTCTTTTGAAATGTTAATGATGTCTTTTGTCTGAACAAACATGTTGACAAAATCTCTGCGGGTTAGAACACAGTTACACCATTATTACTGCACCTAGTGGTCAAAAGTAGTAATTGCATCAAGTGCAAGCTAATAACCCCCCACTGGGGCAGGACTCATGCTGCCCTGTGATAGGATTTTTGTAGGTTCATTGATTATGACAGTTAATGTCTGGGTTGCCAGATTGGGCAAGTTTACAAATAATCCACAGCTCTTGTTTTAGAACAAATATTTATCTGAATAAATAAATAAATAAATAATTTTCCACAGAATGTAACTTTAAGTCTGCTTTTCTTTTCTGGTCCTCAGATTATCAGATGAAATTTATGATGTATTAAGGATAATAAATCATATTATTCTTACTTTACACAGTTTATGAGGTGGCAGTCTGCATGCTGGGAGACTGTGTGCTGACTCTCAGCTCATTACTCAATACATTTACAGCTTTGTTTCCTGGAAGTCATGATGATGATTGGCTGAACTTCTACCCTGGAAATACTGATTCGTTTAAAAAGATTGCCTTGATTGCTGGGAGGAATTTTATTATTATTATTACTAATGTTTACTAAATATATTAATATATCCTTATATTTAGGTTTTTAAATGGTGGTGAAATTCATACCACAATCACATGTCATATTTATTATTATTGTTATTATTATTATTATTATTATTATTATTATTATTATTATTATTATTATTACTATTATTATTAGTAGTAGTAGTAGTAGTAGTAGTAGTAGTATTAATATTGTTACTATTATTATCATTGTTATTATTATTATTATTATAATTATTATTATTATTAATAATAATATAAATATTGTTACTATTAGTATTATTATTATTATTATTATCGTTAATAATAACAGTAATAATAATATTACCATAATTATCATTATTATTATTATTACTATTATTATTATTATTATTATTATTAATAATATTACACTGATTCTTGAGATAACGGACAAAACATGTCCCCCATCAAAATGTTACAATTTGCCTTAAAAAATAATAAATTGTTTCATTTAAAAAGGCTTTAAAAGTTGGATAAGAAAGACTTGTGTATGTTTAGACCCTTAGTTTTGTATATATTTGTTATTTCATAGTAGTTTTATAAAATATTGGCACTGTATTATGATGCAAATGAACTCGTCCTCTGTAGAGGTCACAGTATCAAACTGCAAAAAAAAGTGTTTTAAAATGCCCAAAATGCACAAATATGAATATGAGGTTAATTGCATGGCTTTATAAAATATCCCAAAATACTTAAAGTGAACATTACATTATTTTATACATTCATTTTATGTCATCAATTCATGTCAACTCTGTCAGATATTTTTCAAATTCAAAATAAATCAGGCATATTTTGGTCAGCTTTAACCCTGAGGACCCCTTTGAATGTTGTCTGTTGATGGATGCAGCAGTCCAACACATGGCCTCGTAAATTTAAATTTTTTTAAATATATTTTTTGAAATAGATGACTTACACTAGGGAGCACGGTGGCTTAGTGGTTAGCACGTTCTCCTCACACCTCCAGGGTTGGGGGTTCGATTCCCGCCTCCGCATTGTGTGTGTGGAGTTTGCATGTTCTCCCCGTGCCTCGGGGGTTTCCTCCGGGTACTCCGGTTTCCTCCCCCGGTCCAAAGACATGCATGGTAGGTTGATTGGCATCTCTGGAAAATTGTCCGTAGTGTGTGATTGTGTGAGTGAATGAGAGTGTGTGTGTGTGTGTGTGTGTGTGTGTGCCCTGTGATGGATTGGCACTCCAGGGTGTATCCTGCCTTGATGCCTGATGACGCCTGAGATAGGCACAGGCTCCCCGTGACCCGAGGTAGTTCGGATAAGCGGTAGAAAGTGAATGAATGAGTGAATGACTTACACTGATATTGAAGAAAAAACTGCAGACATGGCTAGACCAAAACTGTCAGTGGAGGAAGGAGCAAAGAAAAAGAAACAGAGAGTACCAGAGAAAAAGGAGAGAAAGAATTAACAGTGACCCAGAAAGCAGAAGAGACCAGTTAGAAAAGGAGAGACAAAAATGGAAGGACAGGGTCCAAAACAAAAAAAGTAAAACAAGTAGGAGAATTAGGACCAAGAGAAAAGAGACACCACAGAAAGTACTGGAGGAAAGGAAAGAAAAGGTCCAGAGCTAGGCAGAATAGACGGCTAAATAAAACAGACACCACCAGAAAATCCTCTGGACCAGACTGTTGAAGAGCCTATCAGCAGGTATGCTCTTGCAGCTGAGAGGGAGAGGAGAAGAACCAGGAAAAGACACACAAGGGAGATAAAAGCATTGAAAGAAACGGTTAAGAAATTAACAAAAGAGCGACAAAAAACTAAGAAAGCGGGAATTGCGGAAGAAGGCGGCGCAAATAGAAAAGTCAAATGTCAAACAAAAAGATTAAAAAAGTGTAGATTCTCCACAAACAGAAACAGAGAGGATGATAACGGGAAGCCAACTTCGGAACCCCAACATTAGGAGAACTTTTCTTTTCCACAATGTTCTCTGCCAAGTGCTGAGAAGGAATAATACAACTCCTGTGGCACAGAGACGAGCCGTTGAAAAATCAGGTCACAGACAACTGGCATTATCAGGCAAGGTTCTAAAGAAGTATCGGCTTCTTCATAGGCTTCGCCAGTTTGGTGTTAGCTACAAGTTAATGAGTGACAAAAAACAGACGACACATAAGAAGGCAACATATCTCCAACGTATCAGCCAGACTGTTAAGGAGTTCTTTGTAAACTCATCTTGCATGACAACTGATAAAACAGACACCATCACCAGGAAAACGATTAAACATCAAAGGATGATTTTAAGAGACTCAATGCTGAACCTCCATAGTGACTTTCTCAAGAAGAACCCGAGTATAAAGCTGAGTTACTCATCCTTCTGTACTCTGAGGCCCTTCTATGTTACAGCACCTAAGGCATCCGACAGAAGTACATGTCTGTGTCATCATCATGAAAATGCAGACTTGATGCTTCAGGTTCTAATGTCATCGGGTGCTCTAAAATCAACCACACTGGAGGATAGTTTTCAATTAGTTTGTTGCACTCCTGCAACTGAGGCCTGCCTTCTTCGCACCTGTTTACGGTGCAAAACCAAGCATACAGTTTTGGCTCCAGAGATAAGTGGAATCCCACTGGCTGTTTGGTCTTGATCTCGCTCCCACTGCCTCCATTGAACACTGGAGCTTCATCTGTATGAGGAGAAACTTAGAAGTGAGACAACAACACATGTGTGCCTGGTTCACAATCAGGCAAAAGCATACAGAGAATTGATTAAAACATGCAGTGAGAACACAGTAATTGTACATGTTGATTTTTCAGAGTCCTGGAGGTGTAAATATGCTTCTAAAATTCAGACTTGCCATTTTGGCCAGAACTTACCCCAGTTAACTCTTCATACTGGAATGTATTACACCAAGGGTGAAAAGGGAGCATTTTGCTAAGTGTCAGAGTCTAAGAGACAAGATGCAGCAGCAATCTGGACTTACATGGATCCTGTCCTTAGAGATATACAAACTAAATATCCATCAGTTACTACTGTGCACTTCTGGTCAGATGGCCCCAGTAAACAGTATAAGAACATTTCTGAAGTACCACTCACTCTGGGCTTCAGCAGGACCACATGGAATTATTTCCCAACATCCCATGGAAAAGGTGCCCCCGACGGCATTGGAGGAACAGTAACAAGAACTGCAGACTCCTTGCTTCTGCGGGGAAATGATGTTGTGGATGGTAAAGATTTCTTTCAGAAGATCTCGAACAGTTTGAATGGTGTTCAACTGTATCATATTTTGGAAGAGAACTTTGAGACATATGACACACGTGTTACACAACACCTCAAACAGGTTCCATCAACAAGACAAATACACCAGGTAATCCCACATCAAAATTGCATCTGCTACAGACAGCTATCATGCTTTTGCAGTGAGCCATTGGATTGCCAATGCTTTTCCACAGCTACTCTTTGTATAAAACACTGCTCAGAGGAGCAGCAGACTGATGTAAGGGCCAGAAAGAGCCGTCCATTGGCCATGTTGATGGAGGAGATGGAAGACGAGTTGGGAGAAGCAGGGGAGTCGGTCGATGAAATGGAAGAGGAGCCATTGAAAGGTCCTGAGGGTGCTATTGTTGATATAACTATCAACAGTATTGAGACAGGGGATTGGCTGGCAGTGGTGTATGGTGATCACTGGTGGTTAGGAAAGTCCATTAATGTAGATATAGAACACCAAGACGTGAAAGTCTTTATGCATCCTTGTGGCCCTACTGCCAATTTTCACCCAAAACATGGGAGGAGGGATGTCTGTTTCTGTCCATTGAAAGATGTCCTTTTGAAACTGACAGGGACAGCTTGTCCCCTACAAGCAAGCCGGAGCAGGGAGCTCTATGCCATAGCCCCTGATGTTATGGACTTCATAGAGCGTAGACATGTTCAACACCTCTTGACCGATGCCCAAGTCCCGCAGGTTAGACAAACTGTTATATAAATATCTAATGCTTGGCTCTACACCGAAGGCAGTAATAACAGGATAAAACTCTGTATATATTTACTTACTTGTTGAGAGAAATTGAAGTAAATCATATAACTTACCTGTCTGAATCCCTGTGTTAAAGTATAGATGGAATTACAACAGACATTTCAACCCATTTAGATTTACAGAAACACTGACATTATGAGTCTGATTGGAAATGCATAGGGAGAATTTACACTTCTCCTGTTACACGTCAACATTTATACACTATTAACACTATTACATACTTTTCTTAGTTAGATCTCAGCTTATTGTGTCCTCTTTCAAATCAGTTGTTCGATTTACAGTTTAGTTCGAATATAGATGAGCAACAGAGGAGCTCCAGATACATTTGTGTTTTTCTTTTGATACCAGGAACATTTTCATGTGTCCCTTAAAGATCCTGTCACCAGGTACTCTTTGTTTGAAGTTTGATACCCTTTCCCTTGATACTCTTATTCTATGTTAAAACTAGGTAAATATCTTTAATCGGTTTAATTATCGATTAGTTTGTCAACACCGTCAATTGTGTGTCAACACCGTTAGTTGTGTGTCAACATTGTCATTTGTGTGTCAACACCGTTAGTTGTGTCAACACTGTCAATTGTGTGTCAACACCGTCAGTTGTGTGTCAACACCGTTAGTTGTGTGTCAACACTGTAAGATGGAGATTTTTTATTTTTATAAAAAAATGTGTTTCTTTTTTTTTCAATTGAGTTTGTTCATACATTAAAGCACCAACTTATCTACATGCATCAGTGTCTTGTGTGCACAAAACCACTGATTGTGTATACTAAAAATGAAAAAATTAGTAAAGTAAATGAAGGTAATTAAAAATGGCTAATTCTAAAACATTAATTCATTCACTCATTCATCTTCTACCGCTTATCCGAACAACCTCGGGTCACGGGGAGCCTGTGCCTATCTCAGGCGTCATCGGGCATCAAGGCAGGATACACCCTGGACGGAGTGCCAACCCATCACAGGGCACACACACACACACACACTCTCATTCACTCACACAATCACACACTACGGACAATTTTCCAGAGATGCCAATCAACCTACCATGCATGTCTTTGGACCGGGGGAGGAAACCGGAGTACCCGGAGGAAACCCCCGAGGCACGGGGAGAACATGCAAACTCCACACACACAAGGTGGAGGTGGGAATCGAACCCCCAACCCTGGAGGCGTGAGGCAAACGTGCTAACCACTAAGACACCGTGCCCCCTCTAATTCTAAAACAATGTAAAATAATATTAAAAGTGTATACAATACAACTTATCACTTAACCTTGCTAAGGCACTCCATTTCTACACACTTAAAGACTTTACAGTGTTGTTGAATTGATCAAACACACAAAAACATATTTTCATGTGTCAGACGGAGTTGACAAATGTCAACTTACTAAGCGAGTAAATGTACATTTTTATAAAAAGTGGTTGAATAAAAAACCTGTTCCTTTTCATGGTATGTTAGATGAGACCCGTGTTTATGAAGATATCCAGTTCAAATGAATGTAGAATCAATTTTCTGTTTGTCAGTTTTCAAAAGTACTTTTGTTCTTTATCTCAAGAATCAGTGATTATTATTATTATTATTATTATTATTATTATTATTTAAAGTCTAATTTAATGCACTGTTTATCAGGACGATGGGACATTAATAACATCTTAAAGCTTGAACAAACCGAAAACGTTCGAGGTGACCGATGGTGATGATGGAGTTTGTCCAGCAGGGGGCAGGATTAGAGAATAAACCAATGATGAAGCAGGATTTCTGTCTGAGTGTCTAAGACAGTGATCATGTTATCATCATCTGTTTACTTTTAGAGCTTATTCTATGTGAATTGTTACTATGGAAACAATAAGGCATAAATATAAAGCAGTGACGTTCAACTAGTTAGAACTAATCAACACCCTCTGACCAATCAGATTCCAGAACACACCAACGCTGTGATGTAACAGTGATTAAATAATCG
>NC_083461.1:2708070-2710570 GCF_030014155.1 Tachysurus vachellii
AGTACCCTTTGTACCCTTTGAGTACCCTTTGAGCGCAACCCAGAACGGGTCAAAGAACTACGATGTCAATATGTACAAGTAAGTGTACACTCAGACACTTTCAGCTCTGATGCTTACAGAACAATTCTATGCTACTAGCCAACCGTTACTGTAAACTGCCCTTTATACTAGTGTAGGGTATGTAAATACTGTAAGGTGTGTATACAAATACACTTGCAGAAGTTTGTCTTTCTGTATCACTTACTACTGTAAACTAATTACTGTATGTATCCTTTTTTACATGTGTACAGAGTGTTTGAACTGGATTCCATGGAAAGGCCCCATGAATGCATTTTCGTTGATGAAGCAGGGTTCAATCTGGCAAAGAGGAGAGGGAAGAGGCAGGAACATAATTGGCCAACGTGCCATCGTGGGTGTCCCTGGCCAGCGTGGTGGCAATGTCACCCTTTGTGCAGCCATAAGTAACCGTGGGGTTCTCCACCATCATGCAACCCTGGGGCCATACAACACTGAACATCTTTTAACCTTTCTGGGTGGTCTTCGGGATGTTCTGCTTGAGCGTGAGCACCAGGATTATCAGCAGGCAGTGCATGTTGTGTATGTGGTGGTTTGGGACAATGTCAGCTTTCACCGGAGTGTCCGTGTACGTGAATGGTTCAATATCAACCAGCAATTCTTAAACGTTTTCCTTTCACCATACAGCCCTTTTCTAAACCCAATGGAGGGATTTTTCTCTGCGTGGCGGTGGAAGGTCTATGACCGAAACCCATATAAAGGGGTAAGTCTTCTAGAGGCTATGGAATTGGCCTGTGGTGACATAGGTGTGGAATGTTGTCAAGGCTGGATCAGACACACCAGATGGTTTTTCCCCGGTTGCCTGGCAAGGGACAACATTGCCTGTGAGGTGGATGAAGTCCTCTGGCCAGACCCAGCATGAAGACGTGACGCTGAGGCAGACTGAATTGTGTAAAACAGACTTTTAAGTTGCACAACATTTGAGTTTATTATGCTTTTCATTTATAATTTTCTTTGACAGTACTAAGTGATGGTTACTGTAATATTTTTCTTTATTGCAAATGGCATTTACGTACCATGTATACAGTAACAAACAACATTTTCTTTAACTACATGACCTGGATGCTGTGTTCTTTTTTTTGTGTTGTGTCTAATGATTGCTCCATAGTGTTTATATATTGATGGGTTGTGTTTATGATCTGAAAGCATAGTTTGATTTTGAGGACAGGTTAAATAGTTTAGGGGCGAGTGTTTGATGTTGCCAGAAGAGTCAAAGGTTTTGGAAATTTAGTTTGAATATTTGGTTTTGTGTTTACAGTTCTGAGAAAATGGTTGACTGTTTCAAGAAATGTGTTTTAGCAATCGAGAAAAACTGTAACACACTAAGCTAAAACGGCAGCGTTTTTTAGGGGTTTTTTTAGGCTCAGAAAGATGCTATTTATAATACAGCTTTATAATCTAAATTGTGTGTGTGTGTGTGTGTGTGTGTGTGTGTGTGTGTGTGTGTGTGTGTGATATTCCTGTAAAGAAAGCAGAGATGGTCTCTGTAGTGTATTTTATCAGCTGCACGCTTACAGTGTAGTAAAGTATAAAAGGAGGCTGCAGGTGGCGTGTGTGTGTGTGTGTGTGTGTGTGTGTGTTTGTGAGCCCCTCATTGGTTAGTAATTAGCTGCGAGTTGTGGTGCTGTGAAGAGGTTCGAGTGTTGCGTGTCAATGGATTGAACGCTGCAGGGACAGATGGCAGACTGCTGTGAGTTTGAACAAGAAAACACACACGCACGCACACACGCACAAATACACACACAAATATACACACACACACAAACACATGCGCAAATACACAAATATACACACACACACACGCACACACATGCACAAATACACACACAAATACACACACAAATATACACACACGCACGCACACACACGCACAAATACACACACAAATATACACACATACACACACACTCACAATTTCTATAATGATCCTGCTGATCTAAGCTCCTCCCACAGTATGACATCATGACAGTAAGGCCTGATAGGGCAGTGTGTGAGAGCACAGAGTGAACAGAAAGTGTCAGGTTGTTGTGACTGGACTGACCGAATCTCTTGCGCGTCCACCAGTGCGGCTCTTTAAGAGCACTGACCCGGACGCCTGGGTGCAGCCGGAGCCGCTCGTACAGGTCCGTGGTGCCACACTTCGGCTGCCCGATGATGTAGAAGTAGGGCAGGCAGCGTATCCGGTACAGCTTCCCGTCCCGCCGTAACAGATGTTTCTGGAAGCTTTTCTTCAGGATGTGGAAGGCGACGCGAGACTGGCGCGAGTACAGAGAGTACAGGTTCCTCTGGTACGGATTCACGCTCGCGTTCCCTGACAGCTGCTCGTACCAACACGGATTCTTCACATCTGGCAGGAAGTGGCGGGGAATCACAGAGAACATCTGTTCAGGCGAGAAAATGAGACTGTTAGAGTGGCAGTGATGAC
>NC_083461.1:2715570-2723070 GCF_030014155.1 Tachysurus vachellii
CTCCACAAACCCGCTGGTCTTGTAACCCAGCTCAGATGCGGCTCCTCTGCAGAAGGTGTTTTTATTTGCTGGCTGTGTCAATGGTGCTCCAGGCTCACTCGGGGACGTAGGGACCGTCTGTCCTACTTCCACGTTCCTCTGGTGCGCCAAACACACTCAATTAATGGAAAAAGTGTCAGGGTTTTTTTTTTTTGTATGTGTGTGTTCTTTTGTTCCTTTATGAACCACACATAAAGCATCCTTCAGCAGGACAACAGGACACAAAGGAGCCACTGTGTCATAATGAAACACAGCCTTACGGTCCGGGTTCATTAATCACCATCAGCTCAGGCGTGCTAATGAGTCGATTCTCAACTCTGAACATACACTTTGCTCTTATTGTGGGTTAAAGACTCGAGCTAAGAGCTAGTGCTTTATGCTAACCATTCACTATACAATGGGGTGTCTAGAAGGGCTAATGAAATTAGCTGGAATGTGATTAGCATGTTTAGGAAAACTTAAGTGTCTCTGAAACCTGAAACTTAACACACTCGAGTTTTATCGGACCAATCAGAATTCAGAAATCGACAGCGCTGTAATATACACTGAGGACGGCTCTGTATTTTAAATGAAAAGCTCATTGTTTCAGATTAAAATGAGTGTCTTCATGTGAGCAGGGGGAGTGTTGTGTATCGTGGTGACAGATTGTTGCTCAGTGTGTTCCTCTGATGAAAGGTGGATGAATCTAATTCACGCAGTGAGACGCTCTAACACGAGGCTCCACCCTGACACAACACCGCAAAACATCATGCAGCAACACTGTGATCTTACTGACAGCTAAATCTTCAGCTCTCTCTCGTCAATATTTCTGAACAGTCTGTCTGTGTAAGAGCCGAACGAATAAGTCTGTTGTGTAAAATATACGGTACAGTAGATTCTCCAGACACCTTTAATATGACCCGCCTCTGATACCTCGCTGTAATAAATACAGAGGTCACGCCCCGTTCACTGTAATAAATACAGAGGTCACGCCCCGTTCACTGTAATAAATACAGAGGCCACGCCCCATTCACTGTAATAAATACAGAGGTCATGCCCCATTGACTGTAATAAATACAGAGGTCATGCCCCATTGGTTGTAATAAATACAGAGGTCATGCCCCATTGACTGTAATAAATACAGAGGTCACGCCCCATTCACTGTAATAAATACAGAGGTCATGCCCCATTGACTGTAATAAATACAGAGGTCATGCCCCATTGGTTGTAATAAATACAGAGACCACGCCCCATTGACTGTAATAAATACAGAGGTCACGCCCCATTGACTGTAATAAATACAGAGGTCACGCCCCATTGACTGTAATAAATACAGAGACCACGCCCCATTGACTGTAATAAATACAGAGGTCACGCCCCATTGACTGTAATAAATACAGAGGTCATGCCCCATTGGTTGTAATAAATACAGAGGTCATGCCCCATTGGTTGTAATAAATACAGAGGTCACGCCCCATTGGCTGTAATAAATACAGAGGTCACGCCCCAATGACTGTTATAAATACAGAGGTCACGCCCCATTGGTTGTAATAAATACAGAGGTCACGCCCCATTGACTGTAATAAATACAGAGGTCACGCCCCATTAGCTATAATAAATACAGAGGTCATGCCCCATTGGCTGTAAAAATACAGAGGCCACGCCGATTCGCTGTAATAAATACAGAGGCCACGCCCCATTCACTGTAATAAATACAGAGGCCACGCCCATTCACTGTAATAAATACAGAGGCCACGCCCCATTCACTGTAATAAATACAGAGGCCACGCCCGTTCACTGTAATAAATACAGAGGTCATGCCCCATTGGTTGTAATAAATACAGAGGTCACGCCCCATTGGCTGTAATAAATACAGAGGTCACGCCCCAATGACTGTTATAAATACAGAGGTCACGCCCCATTGGTTGTAATAAATACAGAGGTCACGCCCCATTGACTGTAATAAATACAGAGGTCACGCCCCATTGACTGTAATAAATACAGAGACCACGCCCCATTGACTGTAATAAATACAGAGGTCACGCCCCATTGACTGTAATAAATACAGAGACCACGCCCCATTGACTGTAATAAATACAGAGGTCACGCCCCATTGACTGTAATAAATACAGAGGTCATGCCCCATTGGTTGTAATAAATACAGAGGTCATGCCCCATTGGTTGTAATAAATACAGAGGTCACGCCCCATTGGCTGTAATAAATACAGAGGTCACGCCCCAATGACTGTTATAAATACAGAGGTCACGCCCCATTGGTTGTAATAAATACAGAGGTCACGCCCCATTGGCTGTAATAAATACTGAGGCCACATCCCCATCGGTTGTAGTAAATACAGAGGTCACGCCCCATTGGCTGTAATAAATACTGAGGCCACATCCCCATCGGTTGTAGTAAATACAGAGGTCACGCCCCATTAGCTATAATAAATACAGAGGTCATGCCCCATTGGCTGTAAAAATACAGAGGCCACGCCGATTCGCTGTAATAAATACAGAGGCCACGCCCCATTCACTGTAATAAATACAGAGGCCACGCCCATTCACTGTAATAAATACAGAGGTCACGCCCCATTCACTGTAATAAATACAGAGACCACGCCCCGTTCACTGTAATAAATACAGAGACCACGCCCCATTCACTGTAATAAATGCAGAGGCCACACCCCATTCACTGTAATAAATACAGAGGCAACGCCTGTTTACCTGTCAGTCACTGTAATAACAATGACTGACAGGTAAACAGACCACACCTCCTTCACTGAGCAGGACAATCTCAAAGGTCGCACCTCCTTAATTGTCCCTCACTGATGACGATGACGATGGTGATGAAGATATCAGCTCCTGCAGTGCTGACTGTTATTAGCACACCACCATTGAGAAGAACGACACAGTGTGATGTGCACCCATCATCTCTCGTGCCATCTCTCTCTCTCTCTCTCTCTCTCTCTCTGTAATTCGTTATCTTTTTGACTCGTTAGTGTGTCTCCTGAACATCGCTCATGAAAGTATCATGGTTAGAGTGAGATAAAACACGAACATGTAAAAATGTAAAAGTCCTGTGAAAACACACACACACACACACACACACACACACTCGTTTTTTTTTATCCTCGTGAGGACTTTCCACTGACATAATGACTGCAGCTAATTATTGATGAATCTTAATCCTAGAAATGAGAAAAAAGTGATGAAATGGAAACACTGCAGGTTTTCCAAATAAATGATGTAGGTGACATAAGAAACATGGTATAAACCCTGCTGGGGATTAGTTTCCCACAGCACCACACACCCCATCCTGATTTATTTCTTACTCATTGCAGATTTTTCCTAAATTAGCGGTAACATGAAATACCTTACTACTGACCTAACACTGATCCGGAGAAGAAAAACAAGAGACACTTTAGTGTTCGCTGTGTCCAGTGACAGATTTCCCAAATCTAACATGAAACAGCGTTTAGAAAGACAAACACGACCACGTTCACTAATCCCACATAAACCCAGACTACAGTGTGTCATGGAAAAGGGACGGCAGCTGATAAATGGTGGCTTCAGTCTGCGCTTTGGCGACGGTTATAAATATAAACAGGACATGTTTGTGCAGATTGGTGAGTCCGTGCGTCAACCTTACCACAGAAAACAGATTTATGAGCACACTTGTGTCTGTATTCACCTTCACCAGCTGTATTTTATAGAAGTGGGTTGATTTCTCCATCAGCTCCTTAGGATGAAGTTCAGTAACGTATGGGTGACGTGGAAGTGTTGAGTGGTGGAACTTTTACTTCTGCTGGAACCTGGGATTTACTTGTTCATTCATTTCATTAACCAATTTATCCTGGTTATCCTGGTCATGGTTAAACTGGATTAAAACACTGAAATGTTTATATTTCTAGATACAAGTTCATTAAAAAAATACTGCAAATGGATGTAATCAAAAATATGGAACTACTAATAATTGTTACTTCCTTCAGAAAAGCTTGGAATGTTTTTTATCTTCTGATTGGCCACGCATTGGTCAGGGATTGGCTAGGGATTGGCTAGAGATTGGTCAGGGATTGGTCAGGGGTTGGCTAGGGATTGGCTAGGGATTGGTCAGGGATTGGTCAGGGATTGTCTAGGGATTGGTCAGGGATTGGCTAGGGATTGGTCAGGGATTGGTCAGGGATTGGCTAGGGATTGGTCAGGGATTGGTCAGGAATTGGTCAGGGGTTGGTCAGGGATTGGCTAGGTATTGGTCAGGGATTGGTCAGGGATTGGTCAGGGATTGGCTAGGGATTGGTCAGGGATTGGTCAGGGGTTGGTCAGGGATTGGCTAGGGATTGGTCAGGGATTGGTCAGGGATTGGTCAGGGATTGGCTAGGGATTGGTCAGGGATTGGTCAGGGATTGGTCAGGGATTGGCCAGGGGTTGGTCAGGGATTGGCTAGGGATTGGTCAGGGATTGGCTAGGGATTGGTCAGGGATTGGCTAGGGGTTGGTCAACATCCGAAAAAGTATTTATTATTGGTTAGAATTCATTCAGTGGTCAAGCAGTTGGCAAGAATTCCTTTAGAAGTTTTAAGTATAAAGGATTAATAGAAATTCCATTGGGATTGGAAGAATTGGACAGAATTCCTCCAGAAACACGGGGTCGGGTCACAATATTCCTACAGGAGAACACAAGGTGGTCAGAAATCCTTCAGAAGCAGAAGCACTAATGAGAGCAGAAGGGATCAGTAAGAATACCTCCAGGAGCAGGAGGATTGGTCAGAAAGAGTTGATGGGATCGATGAGAATAGTTTCAGGAGTGAAATTGGCTTCCAGTCTGAAATATTCCCAGACTAACTTTACCCCCTTTATCCTGCTCCCTTTACTGCCTCCTTTTTCTATTTTTAGCATTTGTTGGAAATGTGTCATCTCTCAAAACACTGTTTCGGTGTGATGTGAAGAAAGTGCAGTAGATCAGTGATATGGATCGTGATTGAGATTCCATACAGAATACTGGTCTGGATTCTAGGCTGTGAAGGTCGTGTGTAACGTGTCTAATGACCGTGAGCACTTGCACACCACGGTGCTGTCCTGCTGCTCCGTCTTCTACTTGTTTGGCTCCACACCCTGATCCACGTCTACATTCGGTTCTTCTCAGTGTACTTTTCAAGTGCTTCTGATGGTGTGCTAAAAGGTAGCTTGTGAATAATTAAACAGGGGAAGTGTAGAAGCTCCCACGCTCCATCCTAAACTCCAGGAAGGAGGATTAAACAATCTTCTGGAGAGAAGAAGACTGGCAGCGAGACAGCAGTGAGAGATCAGCTCTGATATTTATGAACCTGCAGCGTAGCGGGATGCATGAAAGTGTTATTTCCAGGCAGAATTGCTTTACATGAACTATTCCTGAAGCTCTCTAGATGTCTGAGTACTGACAGGATCGCTCTGATGGCGTAGTCCCTCCATCTTATGAAAGAAAATGATGTGATGTGGGGCAGCTGCCTGGTGGTTAAGGTGTTGTATTACCAGAAGGTTGTGGGTTTGAATCCCAGGTCCGTTGCTGTACCACTGAGCAAGGACTTTAACCCTCAAATGCTCAGGTACATAAACATTTGTGCTTTAGATGAGGACGTCTGCCAAATGCCATGAATGTAAGATCGGAGGAGTCTCCGGTGTGAGTCAGAGGGAAAGCTGGAACTTTACAGAGTGCCTGGTCAGGGAACAGGAACTAACACGGCTTACATCAGTGTAAATAAAAGTTGTAATAGTAGAGGTGTATAAAAGGAAAAACACTCCTCCAGACATGAGTTGCATCATGTATCACACGTATGCACTATTCTACCAGTGTGTAGTATAAAATAGTGCGAGCGGCGTGTTCACTGCACTTTAAGAACAACAACGATTCACTTATTCAAGTGGGAAGGATGAGTGGCCGGGCTACCTGATGCTACCGGGATACCAAGATGGCCGACAAACTTGACTTGACTTGATTCCACTCAGATACATTTTGATCTCTGGATACTGGAGAATACTCAGGATACACCTTGAACAAGCTTTACGGCTAAATGCGAAAGCAATTTAATTTTTTTTTTTTTAAAAAAACATTTAGAAACACAATCAAATCCTGTGAAATGTTTTTTTCAGATCTTTCCGAGCTGATGTTTCTCAACAAACCAAAGCTAACATAACGAGCAATTAATCCATCAGCCCACGTCGCCTGGTTTTTAATCAGATCTGAATGTCAGCTGGGGGGGAAAAAATAAACCGGCACTGAAAAAAAAAAACAAAGCATGGAGCTTCTGGGTCTCTGACTTCTCTTAGCAGGAGCGCTTCTCTCCGTGCGGAGCTCTAATGGATGTGGAATTGAAACCTCTCATGCGTTTCAGTGTGGTTTACCGTTTTATTAGAAATCCTGACATTTCGGACATGTCTGTTAAAGCTCCTTTTACATTTGTATCCCGCAATCCCTTTCAGGATGAAACGTCAAGCGGAGCCTGGAGAGAAAACACACACATCTGTCTGCTGAGGGCTTTATTCTTCAACACATTAAAAAAAAAACACACACACATTAGTGGAATGAAGAAAATGGCTGAAGCAGAAAGAAAAGGATTCTATTTTCCACCCCATGTGAAAGCCTGAATGAACGATCTGCGAAAGTCTGCGAGAGCCACGTCCCGTTAAAACCAATCCCGTGTATTAGCTTGGAGCTAGAACTCCGGTTTCTTTATCACTCGCTGCCTTTTTTTAATTAGTTAACGCTTCAAAACAGCCACAGAAGGTTACAGCGTTTGATTTAAATTAAAAACACAGCCAAGGAAATTCAATTATAAAGTAAAGCAGAGAGACAGAGAGCTGTGTAGTGTGACCAAGAACAGACAGGAACAACAACACAAAAAAAGTCCCGGTTGGTGCGAGAGAGACGATGGTGAATCACCAGAGGAAAGGTCTCAGAGCACTACCTTTAAATCAAAAACAACACCGACTCCTTACTGAGATCCACCTTAAATTCCTGATCATTAATGTTAGCCAGCTTGAAGCACACACAAGATGATGGTTTAGAGAGACCAGAGAAGGTTCCTCTTAAATGGAACGGTTCTACAGAGAACCCAAAATGGTTCCATCACTTGATTTGTTTATTGAACAAAAAAATGGGTCTTTATATAAAACATTAGCATTCGGAAAAATGGGTCACTGAACCCAAGATGGACTGTTCTTTATTATTAATGGTGCTTGAAAAGCATCATTATTGTTATTCTGCATACTTATTATTATTATTATTCTTCCGGACACTTTTTCGGCACGTAACTTGTCCCGCAGCTTTTGTCCTAGACCCATGAATGAGGTGTCAAATCGACCGGCTCATTGAGGACAGGTGTGCTATGACTTTTATAAGCGATCGGAATTCCGGAATTCCCAGTACGGAAGCTCAAAGGGTTTTTTTTTTCCCATAGACTTGAATGGGGAATTCTTAAAATTCTTTTGTTCTCTCTGTAGATGTAAA
>NC_083461.1:2728070-2730570 GCF_030014155.1 Tachysurus vachellii
GCTTTCCAGCGCTGGAGAGAACTGAAGGAGCAGGAAGTTGGTCACATATTCACAGATTGGAGTTTCCTGAGTCAATAACTCCTGAGCTAAACGCTGTTACTACACAAATAACACCTCTTTTCTATCGTAGTAATGTAGAGACGCAGCTACAACCGTGTTTTGTGTAGTAACAGTGTTTAGCTCAGGAGTTATTGACTCGGGAAACTCCAATCTGTGAATATGTGACCAACTTTACTTAAGACGCCGAGGCGCTTTTTTCCTTCTCGATAGGTGAGTAACGTTGGTTTTGTTTTGTTACACAGAACTAATATATGTCTTTGTCCTTTACATGATTATGTTTGTGTGTCATTTTTGCTTGTTTGTTTATCTACAATCGTATTGTTCTTCCCTTCAGCTATGATAAAGACACATTTCTTTCCATTAGGTGCCCGTGTTACGTATGTACGTGTGGGCGGAGCTATCAGTACAGGGGTGGGACCCATTTGGGTTAGGGGTGTGTTTGTTTTGGTGATTTCAAATGTCAACATTGGCTTTCAAACAACGGAGACCCCACCTTTAACATCTAAAACTCTCATCCTAACATCAGTGGGCGTGGCCTAAAGTCTAAATGCGAATTAGACCTTCATATATTGGACATTGTGATATTGTATTTAAGTTTATTTAAGTAGTGTCTAATAGGATCTTAAAGCCAGCGATATTTAATACGTTTAGTGCTTTCAAAGTGGGTGTGGTGTTAAAAGTGGGCGTGGTCTAAGTATGTGTGTGTATGGGTCTTTACCATTTTCTACATCAAGTAAATGCTTACATTAAGTAAAAACACTTTGTTTTGCTAAATATATATTTTTTTTTAGCTACTCGTGGCTAAAAACAGTACTAATGGCACCCTTTAGATGGCACCCACAAAAAATATAAAGAATAAATTCACAACCCAGGGACTCGTCATTACACTTAGTAACAATCAGGAAAGATGCAGATTTACGATGTTAGATTTATTATGTGAAGTCTGCAGAGTTTAAAGAAACAGGGAGGAAAGATGATGTCATGATGACAGGCGTCAAAAATTTAGTTTAGTTTAATTTTATTTGTTAAATCTGTGTTAAGAAATAAATTTGTTTCGTTACTTCTAATAATTTAGAAAAGTATTTAGAAATTTGGGAAAGGTTTCATTAGGATTATTATAATTATTACTATTATTACCCATGAGGTGAGTGTTACAGCATCAGGACCAATCAGGTGGCAGTATGCAAATAAAGTCCGTAACACCAATGTACTATGCAAAAGGGGGTGGGGCATGTGCTGTGAAGGGAGTTTCTAATTTGCATATTCATATTTGGTTCTATTTTCTCATTTTATTTTAACATAATAATGATCTAATAAATCCTGAGTTGTTGAAAATGTATAATTTAAACCTGAAATATTTTGAAAGTATAAAATATGAGAAAAAAAAATCACTTCATTTGAAAATCACAAAGGATTTCTTTCTGGGATTCTGTCAGAACTGCTGGTGTGAGCTGCATTATTCAGACCTGCGCTGACGTATCAAAAGCTTCTGCAGGACACAAAGGCAAAAACACAGTAATAAAGCAGGAGCTCAGACCCACAGAACTCACACACCACCACACCGCTGCGATCCCTCCACTGGCGTCCGGTAGCTGAACACATCAGATTCAAAACACTGATGCTGGCCTACAAAGCCAAAAATGGACCAGCTCCCTCTTACCTCAAAGCCCTCATCACTCCTCACACTGCACCCCACACCCTCCGATCTACCAGCACTGCTCCACTGGTTCCACCATCTCTCAGGGTAAGAGGCAAGTATACTACAAGACTCTTCTCTGTTCTGGCACCAAGGTGGTGGAACGAACTTCCCCTAGAGGTCCGGACAGCTGAGTCACTGGATATTTTCAAGCGGCGGTTGAAGACCTACTTATTCAGGAAACACTTCAACTAGCACTTCTTTCATTATCTTTTGCATTTAAAAAAAAAAAAAAAAACACAACCTTGACACTTTTCAAAAAACAATGACACTTTTTCATTGTAACTCTGAACAAATGTTTTAAACTCATGGTATCTTAAGTATGTAACTTAGTGATCCAGCATTAATGTATTAAATGCTAGAGATTTAAGCACTTATGTACGTCGCTCTGGATAAGGGCGTCTGTCACATGCTGTAAATGTAAATGTAAATGTAAATGTAAATGTAAACTCATCTCCGTGTGTAAATGGTCAGAACTTTCCAGAAAATGTTTGTTTTCATCCAGTTAAAGAGAAGAAACGCCGCGTGAGAGGAAACGGACCGACAGACGCCTGACTCGCTCCCACAACCACAACCAACACCACTGACGCCACGTCCCTCTGTTCATACTGTCAGGAGAATCAGAGAGTGTGAGGGTGTGTGTGTGTGTCTGTGTGTGTGTTACTGATGTATATCTGTTTGTGTGTGTGTGTGTGTGTGTGTGTTACTGATGTATATCTGGGTGTATGTGTGTGTGTATGTGTG
>NC_083461.1:2740570-2743070 GCF_030014155.1 Tachysurus vachellii
ACACTGTAAGGTTTAGTATTTAACCTGCTCTAATGCAAGAAATCTCAGAATCTCCGTCCTGTACGTCCCAGTGACCTACACACACTTCATCTGCTACAACAACCAATTAACCATAAAATATTTTAGGAGTTGTGTTAACACACACACACACACACACACACACACACACACACACACACATCACAGGTTCGGTCTGAGGAATCGTTCAAGCTGATCGTTTGATTTGTCGCTTCAGAGGGTTGGTATAGTGTTGAGAAACTCTATCATTTAAATGTCACCGATATCACGGCTCAGTGTCACGCACATACAGTAGAAAATGTTTCAAAAAAATCACCAGTTGCTTGGAACTCGCTAGCGTGAACGTACGGTTTCCTGATTCTATAGTAACGTCAATGCTGATGATGTCATACACCTAACATCCAACCGGTTTGTTCAAAACATATACATTTTGCAAGGGTGCCAATAATTATGACATAAGGTTTTGATTCGTAAATGTATTTTCTGGATATCAGTTAAAGGTTGGATTGGAGTGAGAAGTTTACCTAATCAACCAAAGGACATTTTCCCCTAAAGGTGCCAATACTTTTAAACATCCCAGTTTTGTCCGAGTCGCTCAGATCCTCACGTTCTGCTCGGAGAACCTGACAGGTGCCTCTGTAACCTTATAATCAGAGTTATTCATCTCACATCTCAGGGGTTTTAATGTTACAGCTGGTCGGTTTCCACCTTCACACTACAAACCTGAAGCAGACCATGATGTGTGTCTCAGATCTAGATGTTCTCCTCATGTCTGCGTGGGTTTCCTCAAGGTTCTCAGGTTATAAAAAGGAAGGAGAGCTTGACCCTAGGTGTGAATAAGTGTGTGAACGTGTCTCATGATGGACTAATGCCAGGTCCTGCCTCAGAACAAGAGGTCCTATATCTCAGGATCCGACATCACCATCTTGACCAGGATGAAGCGCTTACAGCAGTCGGGTGGATGGATTACAGCAGTCGGGTGGATGGATTACAGCAGGCGGGTGGATGGATTACAGCAGGCGGGTGGATGGATTACAGCAGTCGGGTGGATGGATTACAGCAGTCGGGTGGATGGATTACAGCAGGCGGGTGGATGGATTACAGCAGTCGGGTGGATGGATTACAGCAGTCGGGTGGATGGATTACAGCAGTCGGGTGGATGGATTACAGCAGGCGGGTGGATGGATTACAGCAGGCGGGTGGATGGATTACAGCAGTCGGGTGGATGGATTACAGCAGTCGGGTGGATGGATTACAGCAGTCGGGTGGATGGATTACAGCAGGCGGGTGGATGGATTACAGCAGTCGGGTGGATGGATTACAGCAGGCGGGTGGATGGATTACAACAGTCGGGTGGATGGATTACAGCAGTCGGGTGGATGGATTACAGCAGGCGGGTGGATGGATTACAGCAGTCGGGTGGATGGATTACAGCAGTCGGGTGGATGGATTACAGCAGGCGGGTGGATGGATTACAACAGTCGGGTGGATGGATTACAGCAGTCGGGTGGATGGATTACAACAGTCGGGTGGATGGATTACAGCAGTCGGGTGGATGGATTACAACAGTCGGGTGGATGGATTACAGCAGTCGGGTGGATGGATTACAACAGTCGGGTGGATGGATTACAGCAGGCGGGTGGATGGATTACAACAGTCGGGTGGATGGATTACAGCAGGCGGGTGGATGGATTACAACAGTCGGGTGGATGGATTACAGCGGTCGGGTGGATGGATTACAGCGGTCGGGTGGATGGATTACAACAGTCGGGTGGATGGATTACAGCAGGCAGGTGGATGGATTACAACAGTCGGGTGGATGGATTACAGCAGTCGGGTGGATGGATTACAACAGTCGGGTGGATGGATTACAGCAGTCGGGTGGATGGATTACAGCAGTCGGGTGGATGGATTACAACAGTTGGGTGGATGGATTACAGCAGATGGATGTAACGTTACACAGAAACACACGTGGAATGATTTAAGTCAAATTATGGCGATTGTTTACTAATATAATGTATATAACATTAACATCAATTTACACACACACACACTCTCTCTCACACACATACACACACGCGCACACACACTCTCTCTCTCACACACGCGCGCACACTCTCTCTCTCTCTCTCTCACACACACACACTCACACACACGCACACACGCACTCTCTCTCTCTCACACACATGCACACACACTCTCTCTCACACACAGACACGCGCGCACACACACTCTCTCTCACACACACACATGCACACACTCTCTCTCTCACACACATGCACACACACACTCTCTCTTTCTCTCACACACACACACGCACACTCTCTCACACGCGCGCGCGCGCGCACACACGCACACAAACACACACACTCTCTTTCTCACACGCACACACACACTCTCTCTCTCTCTCAAACACACACACACACACACATCCTGGCGCAGCATGGGGACGTGTTACTGCTGGTTAAATAATCTCCATGAG
>NC_083461.1:2748070-2753070 GCF_030014155.1 Tachysurus vachellii
GGATGGATGAAAAAAAAAAGATCCGTGAACCATTATTGTTTGATTAATTATTGAGAATTAATTATTGAGAATCTAATTATATAAGACCGTGTTGATTAGTTCTCTTCGACATTAGCTCTGAATTTCGCAGGTTTATGATAAGCCGCTTTGATACGATACGTTATCGTTTCCATAGCAACAGATCATTCGTTCACAGGGACCCGAACAGCAGAGGGGTTTGTTTGTGTTTATGCCACTTTGCGGTTTGTCTGTAAGCTCAGAAAGCTGAGTGTGAGAGAGAATAATTAAAGCTGGTTAGGGAAGGAGTGTTTGTAGCTACTTGAACTTGTTTCATGGATGTTCCCTTAAATGTAAAAGTCGGAAAGATCGTATTTACAAACTGAACACACATAAAAGCCACCAGAAAGTTGGAACTGTGAGTGTCTGCTAAATGCTGGGAATGTACATGTAATGTAAATATGTCAGTTGGGGGCGTGTCAGTTGGGGACATGTCAATTGGGGGCGTGACAGTTTGGGGCGGGTCAGTTTGGGACAGGTCAATTGGGGGCGTGTCAGTTTGGGACATGTCAATTGGGGGCGTGTCAGTTTGGGACATGTCAATTGGGGGCGTGTCAGTTTGGGGCGTGTCAGTTTGGGACATGTCAATTGGGGGCGTGTCAGTTTGGGGCGTGTCAGTTTGGGACAGGTTAATTGTGGGCGTATCAGCTGGGGACATGTTAATTGAGGGGATGCACTTATTTCCAGGGATTTCAGAACAACGTAACAGATGTTGCGTCATCGGGTAGGCGTGGCCTACTTGATAATCTAACCCTAACCATAACCATAACCGTAGTTTTTGGTTTTTTATTTGTTTTCTAAAATAAATCTACCTGTATGACTGTTTTGTCCTTCGTAGTATGCTCTATTTTTTTAAAGAGGGCGTTTTTCCAAGACCTCTGGAAACACGCCCACTTAAAGGCGTGGTATCGAAACCCCTGGAATTTAATGAATGCCGTCAATTGAAATGTTTTGATTGTGATATAATATGTAATGGTAGAAAAGTTTACAGTGGCTTCATAAATTGAATAAAAATCTAAAAAAAACAAACAAAACAAAACCTGATGAACACACAGTACAAACAGCTGAAAACACAATGTGTGTCTTTTTTTGTATTGTTCTGTTATTGGAAAATAATCAGTTTCAGGATGGCCTTGATTATTTATCTAGAACTCTGGGTCCCTTAGTGCTCAGCTGGTGCTAACATGATGAATAATCTTATCGTTGCTCAACACAAACACGTCCTAACATAAGCTACTTATTAAATGTTTCACAGTAAACACTGTAATGTACGATTTATAGTGTGATGTTAACGTCTTAGCGGCACGTGGAGTCGTGAAACTGTTTAGACGACGACAGCAGCTGGAGCTTGTGCGGTAGGAACATGAGTGAGTCACTTGTTAAGATTTCTGTAAACCATCTGAATGTGGAATATCTCACATTCCCTTTTCCGTAGCGGATCGAGGAATTCAGTGTGGAATTTCAGCCTTTTACACTGGAGTTAAAAGTGAGTCTCTGTAATCTCAGTGATCGTTACTGAACCTTGAACATACAAAACCTTTCTGTTAATCCTGGATCTGTTTCTCCTTGTTATTTGCTTTAATGCTTGTAGAGCTCTGTTCAGTAAATGTTGCTGCATATTTGTTCTGAATTGGTGACTTAAAATATTACAGTCGTCTCTTTAACACAGCAACAAAAAGTCTTTCTGCAAGTCACATGTCAGTAAACTGTCCTCTGGTTCATCAGAGTGCATTTGTTTATGTTCCAGGGTTCTGATCAAATCATCATCATTCATCAAGATTGATAACCCCCTAACACTTAACCCCAAAATAACCCCTACACCTAACCCCTGACCCAACCCTAACCTCTAACCCTAACTCTAACTGCTAAGATAACCCTAACCACTGACTCCTAACCCAACCCTAACACATAACCTGTAACTCTAACTCAACACTAAATGCTAAGATAACCCTAACCCTTTAACCTAACCACTGACCCTTAACTCCTAACCCTAATCCCTGACCCGACCCTAACACCCAACACCTAACCTCATCCCAACCCTTAATCCTAGTGACGTGACATACACACGGCTGATGTACGGCTAAGTACAGTGACCCATACTCAGAATTCGTTCTCTGCATTTAACCCATCCAAAGTGCACACACACACAGCAGTGAACACACACACACCGTGAACACACACCCGGAGCAGTGGGCAGCCATTTATGGGGAGCAATTGGCGGGGTTCGGTGCCTTGCTCAAGGGCACCTCAGTCATGGTATTGCCAGCTCGAGACTCGAACCCACAACCTTAGTGTTGTGGGTTCCAACCATATCCCATAACTCCACCCTAACCTCTAACCTTAACCCAGCTGTGTCTAGTCTTATCCACAAAGGGCCGGTGTGGGTGCAGGTTTTCATTCCATCCAAGCAGAAGCCACACCAGAGTCTACTAAGAACAACTGATCAAACAGGTGGAATCAGGTGTGGCTTCTGCTTGGATGGAATGAAAACCCTTTGTGGATAAGATTGGACACCACTGCCATAACCCTACCCTCTAACCCCAAACCCATAACCATAAACCTAAATCTTAACCCAACAAATGACTAGTGGAGTCAGATGCAAACAAATGTAAATAAATGTAATAAAGCCAAGGCAGGTCATCTATAACAGAGGCATAGGGAAGGAAGACATAAGACATAGTCAAGGTCAAACAACAGGCGATGTTCAAGTGATGTTCAGTGTCTCAGAAGCAGAGATAATCTCAGTCAGGGTCAAAACCGAAAGGCAATAATCAAAAGGTTTGTGAATGCTAGACAACAAATACGGACTGAACAAATACTCTGCAGTGTGCATACTGAATGAAAATCTCTTCTAAACAGTGAGAGTGACGCTGATTAAACACAGGTGTGTTAGATCAGCAGATGGGTGACAGTGTGTATGGAAGTGGGAATTCTTCATCACTGAAGAACATCAGACACGTTAACCTCTGGGTCATGTTGCATACCGTTAGTGAACCAAACAGCTTGGTACATTGGGTGGCTTGGGAAGTCGTGGCCTAATGCTTAGAGAGTTTGACTCCTAATCCTAAGGTTGTGGGTTCGAGTCTCAGGCCGGCAATACCATGAGTGAGGTGCCCTTGAGCAAGGCACCAAACCCCCCCAACTGCTCCCCGGGCGCCGAAGCATAAATGGCTGCCCACTGCTCCAGGTGTGTGTTCACGGTGTGTGTGTGTTCACTGCTGTGTGTGTGTGCACTTTGGATGGGTTAAACGCAGAGAACAAATTCTGAGTATGGGTCACCGTACTTAACCGTATGTCACGTCACATTTTACACCATAACTCATCCACTCTAGAGTTAGGGTTAGACCAAGAATATTTTGTGTTCAGGATCTGAGCACGATTGCTGTGTTCATGTACAGAGTTCAGCAAGTGAGCTGTATTCAAAATAGCTGCTCACAGCCTCATCGCTGAACACAGCAGAACTTCATAAATCTGAATGAGTTAAACTGCACATCCACATGTTTAATTTAATTAACACACTTACATGTTCACTACACTTCACTGATTGAGGATGAAAACATACATTACACACGGCTCTCAAGTTTTGAAGACAGGCAAGCGTGACATGTCCAACACCCACAAAGTATATACAAATTATTTGTTTAATTTCCATTTATTCATTTGTGTGTGTGTGTTTGTGTGTGTGTGTGTGTGAGAGAGAGAGAGAGAGAGAGAGAGAGAGAGAGAGATTATGACTGGTGGTGTTTATTGTAAGTGTTTGTTGCCTTTTTGGACCCCTTTATCATGTGTAATGTTGCTCCCATATAAAACAGTTCAGCACAAGCCCAGACATTTTTAGGGTCATGATTGAGGACAATGTCCCGTCCAGAGACGAGCTGTTTCGTGTTGAGGTTTTGTTCAAATCAACCATCTAAAATGCACAGGGTTTAGTCCGCGTTACAGTGGATTGTCTTGCGCTAAATTCCTGTCCTCAGACGAGCACCAGAACTAGCGGGGGTCAAGATTTTTTTTTCTTTGAGCCCAGTGTTTTGAAGACATTTACCTCAGAAGACGTGTTGATTTGTTGCGACTCTTCTTGAGGAGAAATATGCCGTGAAGCTCTCCCACGGAGTGAGGAAGAGGTGGACAGTTGAAGTGTCCAATGGAGTTATGAGATTTGCACTCAAGCTATTTTCAAGACTTTAGATTGGTTAATAACTTGTAAAAATAACAGACCCACGTGGGGACTGACCAATAGCATCGATATGTGAAAAAATATGAAATTGACCAAATTTGGACATACGAGGTTTCCGCCCGACAGCGACGATATGATAAATAGACAAAAAGTTTTTCTGCGTGAGAAATACGATGTGTGGCGGGAGAACGTGACAATAGACCAACATGCGTGACTGTCACTCTCAATGCGTGACACTTGACAGCCCTGCATTGCCTCACTCAACACAGTTAGCTCACTAGCTTGTTGCTAACACAAGACGGATACAGAGGCATCCAACACGATGAAAATGACATCATTCTAAGCTGCACCACTACTGAATACTTACTCAAACAGCATTTTCCCTTTTTTGCTGACAAATAATGAATTTTGACTTTTAGGTTTACTTTAAAAGAAGAAGGCAATTTCTTTGCAAATAAATAAATAACCACCGGCTGGAACATTCTGTCTGGGTGGAATTTGCAATCGCGATCAATTTGAGAGACTTTTAAGAGAGTTGAATATTTTCTGTTCAAGCTTAGTGTTCAATTTCTATGTAAATGTTGCATGGAGATTCTCTGTATCCTGAACTTCTGAGACTTCAGACATCAGCCGTGTTTGATAAATAATGTTGAAGTTGAACTCACCTGGAATCTGGAGGTGACCTTGTGTCCTCTCGACCTCGTCAGGTTTGGATCGTTTGATCTCGCTGTAACATTTACTTTAATTAGTACTGAAATGAATACACAAG
>NC_083461.1:2758070-2760570 GCF_030014155.1 Tachysurus vachellii
GTGTGTGTGTGTGTGTGTGTGTGTCTGAGTGTGTGTGTGCGTGTGTGTGTGGGGCAGGTCGGCTACAGGTTAATGCTGTAAAACGGTTTTTCTGGCAGGGAAAAATAAAATCAGCTCCTGTTTTCATTCATCTGCCAAAAGCCCTGTAACAACAAGCATCTTGTGTGTGTGTGTGTGTGTGTGTGTGTGTGTGTGTGTGTGTGTGTGTGTGTGTGTGTAAACCTCAGGCCTCTTTCAGTCTATTCTGTTGTGTTGCCCTCAGAGAGATGAGTTGGAGACTGCAGCACAGCTTCAGGAGCGTTTCCTAAAATATCTTCATTACCTTCATCTACAGAGCTTCTGTTCCCTTCTCCTTTTTACGCTCCTTTCTTCCCTCCTTCCTTTTCATCCACTTTTTAAATGTTTTCTTTTTTTTCTTAAAACTTTTTTGCTTTTATTATTGGTGAATGTTTGGAGAGATCTTGCGGTCTCTCTACGCTGTGTGTGTTCTCTCTCATCACGGTTCTATTCAGCGAGTGAAATGTTTCTGTTCAGCTGTGAGTTGGAGATGTTTTAGAGGATCTTTAGCTCTCCTGCTACATTTCAATGTGATGAAGATTAGCTCCTGAATCTCAATACCTCATTTCACCAATCTGCACCGATCACCACCAATTTCCCTGCACTCATGTTTCATCAGCGCTCATTTCACAGCCACGTCCTCACAGCGTGTGGCCAAGTCATACGTGCAATACAGATAATAACCGGAAAGAGGAGGAGGAGAGAGGAAGACGAGGAGAGAGGAAGATGAACCCTGAGGAAGATGAGGAGAGAGGAGGAGGGAAAGATGAGGAGAGAAGAAGAGGAGAAGATGAGGAGAGAGGAGGAGGGGAAGATGAGGAGAGAAGAAGAGGGGAGAGGAAGATGAACCCAGAGGAAGATGAGGAGAGAGGAGGAGGGAAAGATGAGGAGAGAAGAAGAGGAGAAGAGAGGAAGATGAGAGGTAGATAAAGAAAGGAGGATTAACAAAAAGCCAGGACAGTCACTGTCTGTCTGTCTGTATGTCTGTCTGTCTGTAAGTCACTCTGTCTGTCTGTCTGTCTGTCTGTCTGTTTGTATGTCTGTAAGTCACTCTGTCTGTCTGTCTGTCTGTCTGTATGTCTGTCTGTCTGTAAGTCACTCTGTCTGTCTGTCTGTATGTATGTCTGTCTGTCTGTATGTATGTCTGTCTGTCTGTATGTCTGTCTGTCTGTAAGTCACTCTGTCTGTCTGTCTGTCTGTCTGTCTGTTTGTATGTCTGTAAGTCACTCTGTCTGTCTGTCTGTCACTCAGACTGTCTATCTGTCTGTCTGTCTGTCTGTCTGTCTGTCTGTAAGTCACTCTGTCTGTCTGTCTGTCTGTCTGTCTGTCTGTCACTCAGACTGTCTGTCTGTCTGTATGTCTGTCTGTCACTCAGTGTGTCTGTCTGTCTGTATGTCTGTCTGTCTGTAAGTCACTCTGTCTGTCTGTCTGTCTGTCTGTCTGTCTGTTTGTATGTCTGTAAGTCACTCTGTCTGTCTGTCTGTCACTCAGACTGTCTATCTGTCTGTCTGTCTGTCTGTCTGGCTGTCTGTAAGTCACTCTGTCTGTCTGTCTGTCTGTCTGTCTGTCACTCAGACTGTCTGTCTGTCTGTCTGTCTGTATGTCTGTCTGTCACTCAGTGTGTCTGTCTGTCTGTATGTCTGTCTGTCACTCAGTGTGTCTGTCTGTCTGTCTGTCCCACTGTGTCTGTCCCTCAGGCACAGTGATGTAGTTGCTGTTGTTCTTGCTGTAGTTGTATAAGAGAGCTGCAGTATTCAGTCTAATTCAGTCTTATTTGTCTGGAGCTTCTCTCACTGAATCGTCCTCGTGTCTGTTTATAAAATCTTATCAGAAGCAGACGATATAAACTTATGATTAAGGCTCTGAGCTGTAGATTAATGTTGACTGTGAGATAGTGAGAGATATTATTATCTAAACTCTACACATTTTTAGAGAAGAACTGAAGGTCTATAAGTCGTAATTTGGGAGCTAAAAAGAAAAAGCGAGAAATGATGTCTCCAAATAAAAAAGGAGAAAAAATAAACCAACAGACCCAAGATTGATTTGCTCACTTACCCTTTTTTACATTTTTATCTTATTTTATATTGTTTTACTTTTCCACAATGTGATTCTTATTCGTAGCTCTAAGGAGCAGCATTCTTGATCATTTTGTACTACTGCCAAGAAGGCCACACTAGCTCCTACAGACTGGTAGAAGATCTCCAACATCTTGCAGCAAACCTTCCATATAGTTCCACAGAAAGTAGAGTTTTTGTGGAACTGTGGAAAACTGTGGAAAGTCTTCCCTTCCTTGTGCACAACCTCTGAGTGGACCCTCTGGTCCAGCTTGTTGGTATTTTGTTGGTACTGTACATCTTGCAGCTATTTTGGACCTGACACTCAATATTATACCCGACTCCTACCCTTCGTAACACACCAATGAAATGCCAGGGTCAGAGACAAG
>NC_083461.1:2765570-2790570 GCF_030014155.1 Tachysurus vachellii
TATCAGTCTGATGTGAAGCTGTAGCTCTGTAACAGTCAGAGATGAAGCTGTAGCTCTGTAACAGTCAGAGATGAAGCTGTAGCTCTGTAACAGTCTGATATGAAGCTGTAGCTCTGTAACAGTCAGAGATGAAGCTGTAGCTCTGTAACAGTCTGATATGAAGCTGTAGCTCTGTAACAGTCAGAGATGAAGCTGTAGCTCTGTAACAGTCAGAGATGAAGCTGTAGCTCTGTAACAGTCTGATATGAAGCTGTAGCTCTGTAACAGTCAGAGATGAAGCTGTAGTTCTGTAACAGTCAGAGATGAAGCTGTAGCTCTGTAACAGTCTGATGTGAAGCTGTAGCTCTGTAACAGTCTGATGTGAAGCTGTAGCTCTGTAACAGTCAGAGATGAAGCTGTAGTTCTGTAACAGTCAGAGATGAAGCTGTAGTTCTGTAACAGTCAGAGATGAAGCTGTAGTTCTGTAACAGTCAGAGATGAAGCTGTAGCTCTGTAACAGTCAGAGATGAAGCTGTAGCTCTGTAACAGTCAGAGATGAAGCTGTAGTTCTGTAACAGTCAGAGATGAAGCTGTAGCTCCGTAACAGTCAGAGATGAAGCTGTAGCTCTGTAACAGTCAGAGATGAAGCTGTAGTTCTGTAACAGTCAGAGATGAAGCTGTAGTTCTGTAACAGTCAGAGATGAAGCTGTAGCTCTGTAACAGTCAGAGATGAAGCTGTAGTTCTGTAACAGTCAGAGATGAAGCTGTAGTTCTGTAACAGTCAGAGATGAAGCTGTAACTTTATAACAGTCTGAGGTGAAGCTGTAGTTCTGTAACAGTCAGAGATGAAGCTGTAGCTCTGTAACAGTCAGAGATGAAGCTGTAGTTCTGTAACAGTCAGAGATGAAGCTGTAGCTCCGTAACAGTCTGATGTGAAGCTTTAGCTCTGTAACAGTCTGAGATGAAGCTGTAACTTTATAACAGTCAGATGTGAGGCTTCAGAACAGAGGAGTTTAAATTCTTTGTGGTTTCTCTGTAACATCCGTGAAGCTGCATTTAGATTTTTTGGATTCTTGTTTTATTATGTTTTATTTCTAAAGAAAGAATAAGATCCTGTTGTGGGAATAATCCTGTTTCACAGCTGTTCCACAACATTAAATGTAATTATGAATGGTTCAGGGTGTGCTGGGATTTAAACTCATCACTGTCAGGGTTGAAACAGTATCTACATCCTTGGATATGTTTGCTGTAAGAAGTGTTTTATTCCTTGCAGAGAGCACTGTTTCACAAATAAACATTCCATCTTCTATTATTCTACGCATGTACTTCATCTTTTATCCTCACGCTTTTCCTTTAAGCCTGTGTTTATACTAGGTTTGTTATTCTACCCAAGCTGTGGCACTTCGAGACAATCCTCTATCACAATCTGATCGTTTCTGAATGTGACTCATCCGCTAAGCTGCCTGGCTGCTCCTCGTCACCGGGTTTCGGTGTGTTACGACAGGCAGACGATAATGTGCCGAGGAGCGTAATATAATGTTACACTCCTCACTGCAGATTTACTGATTTACTGATAGCTGAAGATGACCGGAAGGTCAAGTAGATATTGGTGAGACACTGGAGGCCACCAGGGAGGCTGCGATCTGCTAACAAGCTCACTTCAAATCCACACCGGCTCATGAATATTTACAGTCACAAGGCCTGGATAACAGACAGATATACCACAAGTGTTAGATGCCCTGAGATGATTTTTTGCTCACGGTTACTGTAAAGAGTGCTTATTTGAGTTACTGTAGCCTTGCTGTCAACTGTTATGAAAAATCTTAGTAAAAATAAATAAAGTATTATTCCTTACAATATTATAACCAAAGTAAAGTATTAAGCCTTGCAGAATATTACAAGTGGTGTCATAAGACATACGTACTGTAGGCGAGGTTGTAGGCTCCAGATGTTGTAATAGTTTTAAGGTAATATATGACTAACATATAAATAACCACACCTGAGTTAAAGTGTAAACAAGAAAAGAAGTTTATTGTGATCATAAACTTAGTAAAAGTAACCAGACTAGTCAGTCTGAGCTCTCTGATCAATGTGTGAGGAAGTGAAAGTCCAAAGTTCAGCTGAAACAGGCCTCATGTAGGGAGTAAGGAGAGACAGCTGAAACAGGCGACCAGCTGGACGAACCTGCTGATTCTGAGATTGAGGGTCTAAGGGAAAAGGGGAACCTGACCTTTAGTAGAAACAGAGAAGCTAAGGCTTAAAATATGCATGTGCGAGCCCAGTCTGGAAAGTGACAGACTGAGATCATAACAATGTTCAGTTCATAGGTTTAGTAAGCTTAAGGAGTCAACATACAGTACTGTAGAACTCACTTACTGTATATATAAAGCAACATTATAACAGCAAGGGCTTAGCAAGAACAGCAATACAACATAACCAATATAATCAAGAACTTTTATCATAATTCAAACTCATAAAGATAACATATAATCAATCAATTATATCTCATCTCATCTTCTACCGCTTATCCGAACTACCTCGGGTCACGGGGAGCCTGTGCCTATCTCAGGCGTCATCGGGCATCAAGGCAGGATACACCCTGGACGGAGTGCCAACCCATCGCAGGGCACACACACACACTCTCATTCACTCACACAATCACACACTACGGACAATTTTCCAGAGATGCCAATCAACCTACCATGCATGTCTTTGGACCGGAGGAGGAAACCGGAGTACCCGGAGGAAACCCCCGAGGCACGGGGAGAATATGCAAACTCCACACACACAAGGTGGAGGCGGGAATCGAACCCCCAACCCTGGAGGTGTGAGGCGGACGTGTTAACCACTAAGACACCGTGCCCCCAATCAATTATATAATCAGTAGAAATCATATACAGTATAGAATAGCAAGAAATGAAACGATGAAACTTACTCATCATAGCTGTAAAAGAGGATTAATACACAAGACGTCTGTGTTATGGACGATTGAGTAGCAAATAACTAGAGAATAAGGAGTGACAAGAAGATCTCTGGAGCACATTTTTAACAACGAAGCGTTTTTTAATAACAGTGCAGAAGTAAGTCTGGAAAAACAATAGGAAAATTAAAAGGGCAATAAGGGGAAGTCACTTAGTGATTCTGCAAAGTCAGGGGAAATTAGAAAGGAGGAATTACCTGAATGTATAGAAGGCACCTAGAGGTGCCAGGGTATATATCGAGGAGATTTCCTGGGGAGACGGCTTGAGTTCCGACACAACCGTTTCCCCCACATTCTGATGTTTGATATGAACATTAACATCAACCGGATCTGCTTTTGGTTTGAAGAGCTGCACTGCTTCCACACAATTGTATGAGAAGGTGTCCAAGTGTTCCTAATAAAGTAGATCCTAATAATAACAACTACAAAGTGGAGTTCCAGTTAGTTATTACACCAAAGACGATCAGTTTCCTGTTTCCTGTAAAGTCTTTTTTTGTTTTATACAACAGGTGAATTTGCAGATGATTAAAATTTTTTTCTCCATTTAACAGGTTAGTTCCTGTTTCGTTGACGATTATTAGCTATAAACACTCGTCCCTTCAACAGAGTGTCTTTATTCTCTTTCTGAAGATAAAAGCTCCACACATATCGTTCGCTTTGATGTCTAAAAAGCTCTACAATAACGTCAGCAATGTGCTTCAGCAGTAGATGGATTTCGGAGTGCTACTGAGCTCAGGGGAAGGACACTGTGCCTCTGAAGAGTCTCTAGTTTCCTTTGCTAAAAAAACGCTTAAGCAGGATCATGACAGTGATAAATCACTACAAGTCCTCTATTGTTCTGAATGCAGGTGCTGAGCAGCTTTTAGGTGGAGTTTCTGTTTAGGCTAAAGTTAAATCCCTGCTGTGTGTTTGGTGATTTTAAGGCAACTCCAGAACAACAGGACGGAAAAGCAGCACCAGGCCAACATTGGACGAGAACCTAGAAACACACGTTTATTCATTTACTGCAGATTTAAACATGTAGTAATTAAAAGTGTTTTATAATTACACACGAAATACTATATAAAACTGAAGCATTAGACGAGGATGCATGCCACGAAAGAAGTCGTTACTCATCCAAACATCATCATTGGAGTAGGACAAACATCACATAACGTCACAAATTCACCAAAGCGACCGCTCTAGGCTTTCTCAACAGTCCTGGCTAACTAAGAAGGTTCCCATGTTGTTTGATGCCAGAGGCAAAGGAAACATGATTGGCTCTAATTGGCTCTTCAGCTAAGAAAATCAGTGCATGATGACAGCATCAAAGCAAGCAAACCATCACGGTCTTGAAGTAATTGGCAGTAAACATCAATCAATTCACTCTGTGCAAATTTTAGAACCAGTGAACTCTGACAACAGTGTTTAGCTCAGGAGTTATTGACTCAGGAAACTCCAATCTGTGAATATGTGACCAACTTTACTTAAGACGCCGAGGCGCTTTTTTCCTTCTCGATAGGTGAGTAACGTTGGTTTTGTTTTGTTACACAGAACTAATATATGTCTTTGTCCTTTACATGATTATGCTTGTGTGTCATTTTTGCTTGTTTGTTTATCTACAATCGTATTGTTCTTCCCTTCAGCTATGATAAAGACACATTTCTTTCTGTTAGTTGCCTGGGTTACGTATGTATGTGTGGGCGGAGCTATCAATACAGGGGTGGGACCCATTTGGGTTAGGGGCGTGTTTGTTTTGGTGATTTCAAACGTCAACATTGGGTTTCAAACAACGGAGACCCCACCTTTAAGTCATTTGAATTGAGCAATAAAAATAACAAGAAACCAACCAACTAAAAGCCCTATGGCTTAATCTATCTAAACTTTAATCTAAATCTATCTAAAATCAAGACTTCAAACAGAAATAAATGCTGCCTTAAAGCTCATTTTTTTCCAGTTTTACCTACAGCAGATGTTTGGAGTTAAGTTAACTGTTCGGTTTTTGCTTTCCTTCAGTAAAGATAAATACATTTCTTCTTCTTGTGTTTTCATTTCAAGCTGTTCATTCATAAAACTACAGTATAATCACTTCGTAATCTCAAAAACACAACACACTCGCACACACAAACTTCCAAGAAGGTCTTTTATGTAGAATTTGGGTTTCATAAAGACGCTAAATTAGACACAGCTGAGGGAACAGAACCTGGAAACCTCCTGGTAGAAGCTGGAGGAACAGCAGGACTGGCTCCACAATCGTAAACAGTTAAAGATGAAGGTCAGTACACTGAAAAACAACAAAGCAGGAACCACTAAAAAAACCTGAACCTTTTATTTTTGTAGACAATGATACGATCTTTTGGTTTAAAGCGGTTAATTCTTCCATCCCTGATCCTCAAAAGACTTTTATTTAGCCTTTATTTTTCAAAACGGCGAGTAACCATGCGGTGGGCGGAGCTTGTGACCGGCTAATTGCAATTCATATGAGTTGCTCTCAGGGTGATCAGGGTGTAGATTGCAGTGTGAGGTGAACACACAGGCTTTTCCAGCAGGCGCTAAATATAGAGCTGTCTGTTAACTGTGTTAGCGCTCGCTGGCCGAGTCTCTGAACACTCACAGCTCTGTGTCAGCGCACCACAGGAATTTCTGATGGTGTAATATGAAAACCAGAGGCCTCCTGTGGACCAACACTCACTCTCTATCTTCATACAGACAAACAAAGAGAGAGAGAGAGAGATGGTGGAGAGGTGGAAATGCAAACATCTTACAGGTCCTGTGGATGTGTACAGTGAGCGATGCTGTGGACAGGACAACTGGAAGCCATGGCTAAAGGAGAAGATCAGTTACAAAGCCTGAGCGAGAAATGAGACGGAAATTCTGATCTGCTGCTCATGCCAGAAGACTGGGGTTCTGTTTAAAGTAGCGCCGCAATAAGGAGCGGAAATAATTACACTGCGTCTGCTTTTAAAAAGGAAAAGAAAAAAAGAACTCTATAATCTAATAACTGTCTTCTATTAATAAACTGCAGAACTTTTTATCTGCTTGTTCTTTATGAGTGGAAGCAAGAAACAATCCAAAAAAAAAACAGACCTGGTGCAAAAAACATGTTAAGGACAGATATTAAAAAACAACAGATACAAAGGGATAGCAAAATGTTTATATGATGGTGAATGTTAGTATCTGATGGTGTTTGATGGTGAATGTTAGTATCTGATGGTGTTTGATGGTGAATGTTAGTATCTGATGGTGTTTGATGGTGAATGTTAGTATCTGATGGTGAATGTTAGTATCTGATGGTGTTTGATGGTGAATGTTAGTATCTGATGGTGTTTGATGGTGAATGTTAGTATCTGATGGTGTTTGATGGTGAATGTTAGTATCTGATGGTTTTTGATGGTGAATGTTAGTATCTGATGGTGTTTGATGGTGAATGTTAGTATCTGATGGTGTCTGATGGTGAATGTTAGTATCTGATGGTGTTTGGAAGGTGAATATTAGTACCTGATGGTGTTTGATGGTGAATGTTAGTATCTCATGGTGTTTGATGGTGAATGTTAGTATCTGATGGTGTTTGATAGTGAATGTTAGTATCTGATGGTGTTTGATAGTGAATGTTAGTATCTGATGGTGTTTGATGGTGAATGTTAGTATCTGATGGTGAATGTTAGTATCTGATGGTGTTTGATAGTGAATGTTAGTATCTGATGGTGTTTGATAGTGAATGTTAGTATCTGATGGTGTTTGATAGTGAATGTTAGTATCTGATGGTGTTTGATGGTGAATGTTAGTATCTGATGGTGTTTGGAAGGTGAATGTTAGTACCTGATGGTGTTTGATGGTGAATGTTAGAATCTCATGGTGTTTGATGGTGAATGTTAGTATCTGATGGTGTTTGATTGTGAATGTTAGTATCTGATGGTGTTTGGAAGGTGAATGTTATTATCTGATGGTGTTTGATGGTGAATGTTAGTATCTCATGGTGTTTGATGGTGAATGTTAGTATCTCATGGTGTTTGATGGTGAATGTTAGTATCTGATGGTGTTTGATGGTGAATGTTAGTATCTGATGGTGTTTGGTGTTACAATTCCCATTTCCTATAATAAATTATGGTTAAACTAATATTAATAATATAATGACTCAATTTGTTTTTGGGTTTATTTGAACATTAGTTGAATTTAATATATTACACTGATGAAGTTCATGATTATTCAGACAGTGGGAATTTCTCATGTGGAATATTCAAGCATCTTGCAGGATGATCACATCACACCGTGATCATCATAATGCTAAACAAACGATAGAGTGCAGCTGGAGTGGAATAAATATGCATGATGCCTTGTGGTTGTCTTTTTGCTATGACTTGGTCCAACACACACACTGATTGCTGTCATTAACATAAACTTTTAGCGACACACCTGTTTATGTGTAAGCTAGAATCATCATCATGCCTCACTGCATCTCAGTTCATCTCCACTCTGTTCCCTTGTTCTTTTTCTTGTTCTTCTTGTTATTTTGTGCATGTCTTCTGGATTAGTCAGCAGACTGCAAACACATTATGGTGATGTACCTGGATTATACTTGATTTTCTTGAATCATCTATCTATCTATCTATCTATCTATCTATCTATCTATCTATCTATCTATCTATCTATCTATCTATCTATCTATCTATCTATCTATCTGACAAACATCTTACAGAATTATCAGACTGCACCACATTAGATTACTTCTTTAAATCCTGTTGAAAGATGTTACAGAAACCTTCACCATATCAACAGATACATAATGGTGAATGTCAGTGTTTGATAGTGAGTGTTTGGTGAATGTCAGTGTTTGATGGTGAGTGTTTGGGGAATGTCAGTGTTTGATGGTGAGTGTTTGGGGAATGTCAGTGTTTGATGGTGAGTGTTTGGTGAATGTCAGTGTTTGATGGTGAGTGTTTGGGGAATGTCAGTGTTTGATGGTGAGTGTTTGGGGAATGTCAGTGTTTGGTGGTGAGTGTTTGATGGGGAATGTCAGTGTTGGATGGTGAGTGTCAGTGTTTGAGGATGATTATCAGTAATGGTGAATAATCTAGCCATGGGGGTCACAGTCCAGTGACTTCTGTGCCGGTCCCAAGCCCGGATAAATAGAGAGGGTTGCGTCAGGAAGGGCATCCGGCATAAAACATTGCCAAATCTAACCATGCAAGTTGTCAGTAAGAATTTCATACCGGATCGGTCGAGGCCCGGGTTAACAACGACCGCCACCGGCGCCGTTGACCTACAGGGCGCCGGTGGAAATTGGGCTACTGTTGGTCGAAGGAGTAGAGGAGGGAGGAGAGTACACAGACAGAGAGAGAAGAGGAAAGGTAAGAGTGTAGGACTGAGAATAGGGACTCTGAATGTTGGTACTATGACAGGGAAAGGTAGAGAGCTGGCTGATATGATGGAGAGAAGGAAGGTGGATATACTGTGTGTACAGGAGACCAAGTGGAAGGGTAGCAAGGCTCGTAGTATAGGAGCAGGATTCAAGCTGTTTTATTATGGTGTGGATGGTAAGAGAAATGGGGTAGGTGTGGTCCTGAAAGAGGAGTTTGTGAGGAATGTTCTGGAGGTGAAGAGAGTGTCAGACAGGGTGATGAGTCTGAAGTTAGAGATTGAAGGGGTGATGTTGAATGTTGTTAGTGGTTATGCCCCACAGGTAGGTTGTGAGTTAGAGGAGAAAGAGAGATTCTGGTGTGAATTCGATGAGGTGATTGAGAGTATTCCCACGGGTGAGAGAGTGGTGATAGGAGCGGATTTTAATGGACATGTTGGTGAGGGGAACGTTTGGAGTTAAGGAAAGGAACCTTGAAGGACAGATGGTAGTAGACTTTGCTAAGAGGATGGACATGGCTGTGGTTAACACGTATTTTCAGAAGAGGGAGGAACATAGAGTGACTTACAAGAGTGGAGGTAGGAGAACACAGGTAGACTACATCCTTTGTAGAAGAGGCAATCTGAAAGAGATTAGTGACTGTAAAGTGGTAGTGGGAGAGAGTGTAGCCAGACAGCATAGGATGGTGGTGTGTAGGATGACTCTGATGGTCTGTAAGAGGAAGAGGTCAAAGATAGAGAAGAAAACTAAGTGGTGGAAGCTGAAAAAGGAGGAATGTTGTGAGGAATTTAGACAGAAGTTGAGGCAGGCTCTGGGTGGTCAGATAGTGCTGCCGGATGACTGGGAAACTACAGCAGAAGTGATCAGGGAGACAGGGAGAAAGGTGCTGGGTGTGTCATCTGGAAGGAGGAAAGAAGATAAGGAGACTTGGTGGTGGAATGAGGAAGTTCAGGATAGTATACAGAGGAAGAGATTAGCCAAGAAGAAGTGGGATATGGACAGGACTGAAGAGAATAGACAGGAATACAAGGAGTTACAGCGCAGAGTGAAGAGGGAGGTGTCTAAGGCCAAGCAGAAGGCATATGAAGAGTTGTACACTAGGTTAGACACTAGAGAAGGAGAGAAGGACTTGTACAGGTTAGCTAGACAGAGGGATCGAGATGGGAAGGATGTGCAGCAAGTTAGAATTATTAAGGATAGAGATGGAAGGCTGCTCACAAGTGAGGAGAGTGTACAGAGGAGATGGAAGGAATACTTTGAGGAGCTGATGAATGAGGAAAATCAGAGGGAAAAAAGAGTAGAAGGGGTGAACTCTGTGGAACAGGAAGTAGATAAGATTAGAAAGGATGAAGTCAGGAAGGCTTTGAAGAGGATGAAAAGTGGAAAGGCAGTTGGTCCTGACGACATCCCGGTAGAGGTCTGGAAGTGTCTAGGAGAGGCAGCCGTGGAATTTTTAACTAGTTTGTTCAACAGGGTATTAGAAAGTGAGAGGATGCCTGAGGAATGGAGAAGGAGTGTGTTAGTGCCGATCTTTAAGAATAAGGGTGACGTGCAGAGTTGCAGCAACTATAGGGGGATAAAGTTGATGAGCCATACAATGAAGTTGTGGGAAAGAGTAGTGGAAGCTAGGTTAAGGAAGGTGGTGGAAATTTGTGAGCAGCAGTATGGCTTCATGCCGAGAAAGAGCACAACAGATGCAATTTTTGCTCTGAGAATGTTGATGGAGAAGTATAGGGATGGTCAGAGGGAGTTGCACTGTGTGTTTGTAGACTTAGAGAAAGCGTATGACAGGGTGCCAAGAGAAGAGCTGTGGTACTGTATGAGGAAGTCAGGAGTAGCAGAGAAGTATGTCAGAGTGGTGCAGGACATGTATGAGAGGAGCAGGACAGTGGTGAGGTGTGCTGTAGGTCAGACAGAGGAGTTTACAGTGGAGGTGGGACTGCATCAGGGATCGGCTCTGAGCCCCTTCCTGTTTGCTATAGTGATGGACCAGTTGTCAGAGGAGGTCAGACAGGAGTCTCCTTGGACGATGATGTTTGCAGATGACATTGTGATCTGTAGTGAGAGCAGGGAGCAGGTGGAGGAAAACCTGGAGAGGTGGAGGTTTGCGCTGGAGAGAAGAGGAATGAAAGTCAGTCGTAAGTAAGACTGAGTACATGTGTGTGAATGAAAGGGAGGGAAGTGGAACAGTAAGGTTACAGGGTGAAGAGGTGAAGAAGGTACAGGTGTCAGGACTCTGCCTGGACTTTGGCCATGTGCCTTTTGTTTATGTTTTCATGTTCACGTGTCTGCCCCGCCCTTGTCTTTTCTGCCCCGCCTCTGCACTCCTGTCCCTCATGTTAGTTAATTATTTGTATTATTTAATTGAGCCGCGTTGCCTCGTGCAGCGCGGAATCCTATTGTCTCTTGTCTATTGTCTCCTGTCGTTGTCATGTCTGGTTTCGTCTGTGTCCTGTTTTGTGTATTTAAGTTATTAAATTCCCCGTTTTTGTTAAGCTGTCCTGCATTTGGGTCCGTTTTACCCCCGCGTTCGCTGACAGAAGGATTCCGCCAGACCAGGACCCAGCAGGACAGCTTTAGCCTGGACCGGCCGTTTGGGAGCATTTTTTATTTTTTTTTCCCCTGGACTTTGCGGGTTTTGGTGACATCGGTCCGCATTTTTTCGGTGGGGGACGCCGCTCCGCTTCCGGCTTTTCCGCGGGGGGCGTTGCCTCACTTCCTGGTTGCGGGCCGTGTCACCAGCCCGAGTTTTGTTCTGTTTTTTCGGTGTCCTGTGACATCGCCCCGCATCTGTCCGGTGGGGGGCGTCGCTTCACATCCGGTTTCCGTGGAGGACGCCGCCCCACTTCTTGTCCGCGGGGGGTGTTACAGGCCCGTGTTTTGCCCCCTGGATTTTTTTTTCTGTTCTGTGGATCTTGTTTTTTTTTTTTCCCCTGCCCTCCCTCCCCTGGTTCCTGGTTCTCGAGAGGTGGGTCTGGCTGCGGTGCGTCGGGGGCTTTGCTCGGGCCCTCCTGTTCGGCTGTGGACGTCGCTCGGCCCTCCTGTTCGGCTGTGGACGTCGCTCGGCCCTCCTGTTCGGCTGTGGACGTCGCTCGGCCCTCCTGTTCGGCTGTGGACGTCGCTCGGCCCTCCTGTTCGGCTGTGGACGTCGCTCGGCCACTCTGGCTGCGCCGCCGTGTGCCTTGCTCCCCCCACCTGCCTCGCCGTGTGCCTTGCTCCCCCCACCTGCCTCGCCGTGTGCCTTGCTCCCCCCACCTGCCTCGCCGTGTGCCTTGCTCCCCCCACCTGCCTCGCCGTGTGCCTTGCTCCCCCCACCTGCCTCGCCGTGTGCCTTGCTCCCCCCTCCTGGACCCGTCGGGACTGTCAGGACGGTTTGGCGCGTCGGGAGCCGCGCCTTGTGGGGGGGTTCTGTCAGGACTCTGCCTGGACTTTGGCCATGTGCCTTTTGTTTATGTTTTCATGTTCACGTGTCTGCCCCGCCCTTGTCTTTTCTGCCCCGCCTCTGCACTCCTGTCCCTCATGTTAGTTAATTATTTGTATTATTTAATTGAGCCGCGTTGCCTCGTGCAGCGCGGAATCCTATTGTCTCTTGTCTATTGTCTCCTGTCGTTGTCATGTCTGGTTTCGTCTGTGTCCTGTTTTGTGTATTTAAGTTATTAAATTCCCCGTTTTTGTTAAGCTGTCCTGCATTTGGGTCCGTTTTACCCCCGCGTTCGCTGACAACAGGAGTTTAAGTACTTGGGGTCAACAGTCCAGAGTAATGGAGAGAGTGGGAAAGAAGTAAAGAAGCGAGTGCAGGCAGGTTGGAGTGGGTGGAGAAAGGTGTCAGGAGTTCTGTGTGATAGGAAAATATCAGCAAGAATCAAGGGGAAGGTGTACAGGACAGTGGTGAGACCGGCCGTGCTGTATGGTTTAGAGACAGTGACACTGAAGAAGAGACAGGAGTCAGAGCTTGAGGTAGCCGAACTGAAGATGTTGAGGTTCTCTTTGGGTGTGACAAGATTGGACAGGATTAGGAACGAGTATATCAGAGGGACAGCCCATGTTGGACGTTTGGGGGACAAAGTTAGGGAGGCGAGATTAAGATGGTTTGGACATGTTCAGAGGAGGGAGAGTGAGTATATTGGTAGGAGAATGTTGGACATGGAGCTGCCAGGCAGGAGGCAAAGAGGAAGGCCAAAGAGGAGGAATATGGATGTAATTAATGAGGATTTGAAGCTAGTGGGTTCAAGTGTTGAGGATGCAGAAGATAGGGTTAGGTGGAGAGAGATGATTCGCTGTGGCGACCCCTGAAGGGAAAAGCCGAAAGAAGAAGAAGATCAGTAATGGTGAATGTCAGTGTTTGATGGTGAGTGTTTGGGGAATGTCAGTGTTTGATGGTGAGTGTTTGGGGAATGTCAGTGTTTGATGGTGAGTGTTTGATGGGGAATGTCAGTGTTTGATGGTGAGTGTTTGGGGAATGTCAGTGTTTGGTGGTGAGTGTTTGATGGGGAATGTCAGTGTTTGATGGTGAGTGTTTGGGGAATGTCAGTGTTTGATGGTGAGTGTTTGATGGGGAATGTCAGTGTTTGATGGTGAGTGTTTGGGGAATGTCAGTGTTTGATGGTGAGTGTTTGGGGAATGTCAGTGTTTGATGGTGAGTGTTTGATGGGGAATGTCAGTGTTCGATGGTGAGTGTTTGATGGGGAATGTCAGTGTTTGATGGTGAGTGTTTGGGGAATGTCAGTGTTTGATGGTGAGTGTTTGGGGAATGTCAGTGTTTGATGGTGAGTGTTTGATGGGGAATGTCAGTGTTGGATGGTGAGTGTTTGGGGAATGTCAATGTTTGATGGTGAGTGTTTGATGTTGAGTGTAAGTGTTTGATGGGGAATGTCAGTGTTGGATGGTGAGTGTCAGTGTTTGAGGATGATTATCAGTAATGGTGAGTGTCAATGTTTGATGGTGAGTGTTTGGTGAGTTGAGTGTCAGTGTTTGATGGTGAGTGTTTGGTGAGTGTCAGTGTTTGATGGTGAAGGTCAGTGTTCAATGGTCAGTGTTTTGTGGAAAAAGTGAGGAGCTAGGGTCATCTGATAGTTAGAGTACACATAATACATCCCATAATATTGTGCATTATTACATTAGACTTGCACATTTTATGAACAGCAGATATGTTAATTCCTCTCCACTGCTTCTCTATTTCTACCCATCCCGAGGCATCCAGAAATTGTACCAGCTCAGATCGTCTTCCGTGCGATGAAGATTGTGGACCTCCACTGAGACGAGGCCGACTCTGAGAATCCTGAGACATCTACAGATCTACCAGCTCCAGTCAGACTCTGTGATACTAAAGAGGAGATGTGAACTCCATGTGGTCTTTTACATCAACACAACATTTATCAGACTGTATATTTATAATCACACCCCCAGTGTCACCCAGATGAGGATGAGGTTCCCCTTTGAGTCTGGTTCCTCTCAAGGTTCCTTCCTTTACCGTCTAAGGGAGTTTTTTCTCCCCACAGTCACCTGAGTCACCTCAGACTTGCTCATTGGGGATAAATACATACACATTTAAATATCTATAATATTAATCTTAAATTTTGTATTATATTAATCTTTATATTATTCTTTATATTAACTTTTTGTTCTATGTTTATGTTCTGTAAAGCTGCTTTGAGACAACGTCCATTGTAAAAAGCGCTATACAAATAAACTTGAATTGAATTGAATTGAACTGAGATTTGTATTTCTATTGTTACTTTTGTTAAGTGTGTTGGTGTCTTATCATGAAGGTTTGGTGCTTGATAGTGAATGTAGTTGTGCGTTGGAGAAAGAAGGGTTGTTGGTATTTTATTTTGTTTGCTGCTTCATTGTTGCTTGGTGGGGAACAGTGGAACTTTCCAGAGTATTATGTTATGTAACGGAGAATGAAGTCAGTGTATATTAGTCTTACAGTCTGTAAATTTTCATTTAGTTACACTGCCCTGTGAAAACTCTCTGAGAAAGTCTCCAGTATTTATCTACCTGCTATTACGCAGTGAGGAGACGTATAAAAGTGTGGTCGAGTGTGTATACACAAACACTGTTTACTCCTCTCCTGTAGACATCTGAATGAATATTAATAGAGTGTGTTAGAGACACCGAGATCAAATACTGTGGCACTAAGAACTGTATGAAGATGACTTATGGCCGAGTTACACGAACACCAAATACAAACAAGGAATTTGCAACTGTGGAACACCTCCACAAGGTATGTGTGTGTGTGTGTGTGTGTGTGTGTGTGTGTGTTTACAACCTAGACCTCACATGGATTTAATTGGGATTTTATGACATGAATCTACACATATTAACTACCCACCTCGTTAAGAATAAAAACAAAACCTTGCCTAGGTTAAATATAAAAACATGACTGTTGTGAAACCCATAAATTAGTTCTGGTGTGCAACTAAAGTAAGTTCGAGAACACAGCTAAACAATCATCATCAGGAGCTACAAAAACAAGTCCAAGAGAAAGTTCTGGAAAAATCTGAATTCACTCACTCATCTTCTACCGCTTATCCGAACTACCTCGGGTCACGGGGAGCCTGTGCCTGTCTTAGGCGTCATCGGGCATCAAGGCAGGATACACCCTGGACGGAGTGCCAACCCATCGCAGGGCACACACACACACACACACACTCATTCACTCACGAACTCAAACACTACGGACAATTTCCCAGAGATGCCAATCAACCTACCATGCATGTCTTTGGACCGGGGGAGGAAACCGGAGTACCCGGAGGAAACCCCCGAGGCACAGGGAGAACATGCAAACTCCACACACACAAGGTGGAGGCGGGAATCGAACCCCCAACCCTGGAGGTGTGAGGCAAATGTGCTAACTACTAAGCCACCGTGACCCCCAATCTGAATACAATACAATAATAAAAAAAAAAACTCATTCCACATAGGGACATTAAATCCATGAGTAAAAATAAAAAATATATAACACAGCTGCCTAGAGTACAGTAGGTGATCCACCAAGGATTAAAGAGGCAAAAATCTCAACATGATGCTACCACCACCATGCTTCACAGTGGGGAAGATGTTCTCAGGGTGATGAGCAGTGTTGGGTTCCTTCTAAATGTAATGATCTAAAAAGAGCAATTTTGGTTTCAATGCACAGCAAATCCTTGTTATTCTCCCATAATGCCTTTTGGCAAACGAGATTTCTTGTCATTCGTTTCTGTTCGTGGCTTTTCCAGGAGGTTTTTGTCCAATAAACAGTGTCTCCCATCTGATCTGTGGATCTCCTGCAGAGTTACCCTTGGCTTCTTGGTTGCATGGTTGCTGCCATTCAGTTTAGCTCACAGTGAGGACAAATCACTGATGTCAAATGCACTCGGTCCACACACAATGATAAAAGAACGTAACTTTTATTGTAGTGTTTGATCAGAGCATGTCATGATTGCTATATAAACAACACTCACTGCTGCTTCTCCTCCACTTTATTTTCCATGATAGGCTTTAAAACCAAAAAGGTTATAGCGATGACTCTCAACTCAAACTATAAAGAGTGTGTTTTATCCGCTGTCTCTATTAATTGAAAAACAAATGAGTCAATGAGTCAGTAATGCAGAAGAACAAGTCATGAATTCAGATGTGATGGTGCCATGGCTCTGTTATTCCAGATGTCCTTCTTAGCCAGAAGACTCCTCGGCCATCTGTCTGTGTTTAATACAAAGCATCTGAAAAAGGCTCATAGTGGTAAAGTGTGTCACACAAACATCTGCAAGCATCCTCAGTACATTCTATCGACATTCGCTGTCCTTACATGTGTCACTGGGTGGATTTGTGACTCTTGTGTGTAGCCCTTAGGTGTGAATGTATGTGTACACAACGTGATGGATGTCACGTCCTGTCCAGACCGTGTCGTCGTCTTGCACCCGGTGCTCACTGGATAATCTACAGGTTCACTGCAACAGAATTATGCATGAGAGCATGGGCTTGGAAGTAGGATCTCATCAGGAACAGAGGATCACAGTGACCTCAGGTGTCGTATCTCCTAACGGTGTATTTAATTCCCATAAGTGATCATTTATTCATTCATTCATTTTCTACCGCTTATCCGAACTACCTCGGGTCACGGGGAGCCTGTGCCTATCTCAGGCGGCATCGGGCATCAAGGCAGGATACACCCTGGACGGAGTGCCAACCCATCACAGGGCACACACACACACACTCTCATTCACTCACACACTCACACACTACGGACAATTTTTCCAGAGATGCCAATCAACCTACCATGCATGTCTTTGGACCGGGGAAGGAAACCGGAGTACCCGGAGGAAACCCCCAAGGCACGGGGAGAACATGCAAACTCCACACACACAAGGTGGAGGTGGGAATCGAACCCCCAACCCTGGAGGTGTGAGGCGAACGTGCTAACCACTAAGCCACCGTGACCCCCAGTGATCATTTAATTTCCCACAAAATCAAACAATTAGTGGCAAATTAGCATATATGAATATACATAATGTTGATGATTTATTAGGAATAATACAAATAATAATCTGTTCATTTTATATGAAACTCGTGTTTCTAGTAATCGTCCTTTCTTTTGATCGTCCTTAATGTTTTTATACTTGACCAAGAACACGGAGAAGAACAGATGATCCTCAGCAAGCCTGATATTTCATGTGGAGGGATGATGTTTGCTTGTGAAATGTCACGGTGAGTAATAGGTGCAGGGGTAGCTGTGACCAGGCAGCTGTGTATGTGTGTGTGTGTGTGTGTGTGTGTGTGTGTGTGTGTGTGTGTTAGAAGAAAGAAAAAAAACTCATTTTCTTACCTCCCGTTCAGGATGAGAAAAAGACAGCTAGCATTTTTTTCTTCTTCTTTTTTTTTGTACCTGAGCAATCAAGGTCTCATGTTTACAGATAGCAGTCTCTGACGCAGGCAGAAAGCTCAGGCCGATCTCATTTACTCGTCTCTCCGTCTACAAAAGGTGGAGATTGTTGTCCAGAAGAGCACAGCAGCTTGTCACACTGGATGGAAAACACAAGTAAAAGTGAGAAACTCGCTTGCATTATTATGCAGCGTGGATGAAGCAGCAGCACCAAGCAGGCAGGACTCATTAGTCCTAACGTGCTAATGTATCAGTCCTTCACAGCTGAGTGGGCTTATGATAATGAAGCAAAGTGACAATAATGTGCTGTCATGCTCACGACTGGAAGACAGATTAGGTGTTGTCTGAAAGAGCGGATGATTTTATTTATGGTTTGTAGATCATGTTTGTCATCACAGATAAATAAAGGGCTGATAATTAGCTAATAGAATGATTTAGCTCATTAAACATTTATTATATATTTATTAATATTTACTGATTCATTTGCTACAGATCATGTTTAAGTGTGTGATCATAAGCTGGGATTGTCTTAGGCTGTGAAAGAGAAAGAAAGAAAGAAAGTTAGTAAGAAATAATCTGTAAAGAAAGAAAGAAACAAACCATTTGATTTAATATAGGACTAATGTTTTTGAGTCATTTCAGAGTCATTTGAGTCTGCTCGGCTAAACGATTCGTTCTGATTTATCACTTGCTTCATTCACTTGCATTGGTTACTGATTTACTGAACGACACAGAAGCAAATCTCTTAAATGACAATCGAGAGACTGTTTCAGTCAAGTGTCCCTCGATTTAGCGCTATTGTCATGACTGAGTCAAGACAAAATGATTCACTGACTCAATTGAATCTCTAACTAACCAAAAGATTCACTGACACAGAAACCTGCTGAATAACAGAGGAGTACATTTTAGTCATAAAAATAAAGTGACGTGACATACGGCTAAGTACGGTGACCCATACTCAGAATTTGTTCTCTGCGTTTAACCCATCCAAAGTGCACACACACAGCAGTGAACACACACACACACACCGTGAACACACACCCGGAGCAGTGGGCAGCCATTTATGCTGCGGCGCCCGGGGAGCAGTTGGGGGGGTTCGGTGCCTTGCTCAAGTGCTCCTAAATTGTGGGTTCGAGACTTGAACCCACAACTTTAGGGTTAGGAGTCAGACTCTCTAACCATTAGGCCACGATTCACTGAAAGATTCACTGATTCGAACACTGATTCATTAACACAAGAAGGCCTACTCTCAGTCATGACTGAATCATTGATCAGAAATCAAAGTTTCACTGACTCAAGCACAGATTCATTGAATTAGACTGCAAGGAATCTGTATCATAACAAAACGATTCATAACAAAACGATTCACTCGGTCAATTGCATGTCATCTTACGCAATACCCACTTGAGCAAATCTGACTTGCACAATTGGCAAATAAAGCACACAGCATTATGTAAACCTACAAGAATATTTGCTTATTAGTCATGAAACCACATCTTTATCTGCATTTTAACGTCTATACTGCTTTAGCTGGAGCTTTACTTTCTGAGAGGAGCTTTGAGGTCTTTTCCATGTCTATTCAAAATTAAACAAAAGAAAATGCACTTTACATGCAATCTATTTTTCATAAAACATCCAAAACTCCCAGCAATACACACAACCAGCACAGTAATATCTGCCTTCCTTGTTATTTATACAGTCTTTAAAACCCACCCACCTTTTACAACAGCCCATTTTCCCCCTTCTAATCATCTCATTTTTCAGTATTTGCTCACTAACCCCCACTGTGCGAGACTGGGCCCTATAGTTCTGATGTGATTAGCGCCTATCCAGATCGTAGCATAATCACAGCCGCTCTCCACATTTAACACCCAGCTAAACCCCATACCGAGGCTAATAGGCACAGCATGCTACGAGTCAAGCGAGTGATGGATCGTCTTAATTAACATGTCACCTGTCTTCTGAGTAACAATTTTTCTGCTATTTTCCCTCAAACCATTTCATCATGTTGTCTTAAAGGAACAGTCAAGACGTCCAAAACATCTGTTCTTCAGTTGACTGTAAATAAAAATAAAATACATGTTTTCTCCACACATTATTTTTACATATCTTTAGTTATCGTACAGTTATCCACTACATTGGGCATAGTGGCATAGTGTCGAAATATTTCTTTTTGTATTTTTCCTTCTCTAATTAATTTTTACTTTAATTACAACATTAATTTATGTAATTATTGCTCAAAGACAAACATTCATTCATTCATTCATTTTCTACCGCTTATCCGAACTACCTCGGGTCACAGGGGTCTCAGGCGTCATCGGGCATCAAGGCAGGATACGTTTGCCTCACACCTCCAGGGTCGGGGTTCGATTCCTGCCTCCGCCTTGTGTGTGTGGAGTTTGCATGTTCTCCCCGTGCCTCGGGGGTTTCCTCCGGGTACTCCGGTTTCCTCCCCGGTCCAAAGACATGCATGGTAGGTTGATTGGCATCTCTGGAAAATTGTCCGTAGTGTGTGATTGTGTGAGTGAATGAGTGTGTGTGTGTGTGTGCCCTGTGATGGGCTGGCACTCCGTCCAGGGTGTATCCTGCCTTGATGCCCGATGACGCCTGAGATAGGCACAGGCTCCCCGTGACCCGAGGTAGTTCGGATAAGCGGTAGAAAATGAATGAATGAATATTCAGGCTATTAAGTTCAGTGGCTCTGGCTATCTTGACTCCAAGGCTACCAGGCAACAAAATATAATCCAAAAGGTTTGAAGATATCCCATTTTCCAATCTGTTCTTCTAGAGTTTTAGGTATTGATTTGCAATACTTAAAGTCCATCTGTCTGTTGGCTGTTCTAGGGTATTGACGTCTGTTGTCATGAAGTCGTTCAAAAAACTATTTCTGGCTTATCTGAAAGACTTCACTGGACCCTTACTGGACCCCCCGCAGTTTCCTTACTGAGCAAACAGGTCCATGGATGATGCAGTAAACTTGGGACTGCATTATATCCTGCAACACCTGGATAAATCATGACTTATGTGAGGATCCTGTTTGTAGACTTCAGTTCGGCCTTCAACTCAATCATTGCCCCGGACAAAACTAACCCAGCTCTCTGTTCCTAACTTTATCTGTCAGTGAATCACCAGCTTTCAGACAGATAAGAAGCAGCTAGTGAGACTGGGGAAATTCATGTCAAACAGCCGCTCCACCAACACTGGCGTCCCTCAAGGCTGTGTTCTCTCCCGCCTGCTCTTCTCCCTGTACATCAATGACTGCACCTGTAATGACCCCCCTTCAGGCTCCTGAGGTTTGCGGACAACACTACAGTTATCGGCCTCATCAAGGACTGAGACGTGTCTGCCAACTACAGGTGGTTAAAGAGCTGGCTGTCTGGTGCAGTCACAACAACTTGGAGCTCAATACACTCAAAACAGTAGAGATGATTGTGGACTTCAGGAGAAACCCCCTGCACTCCCCCATTCACCATCATGGGCAGCACTGTGACTGCAATGAAGGCATTCAAGTTCCTGGGCTCCACCATCTCCCAGGACCTGGAGTGGGACACTCACATCAAGGATGTACTTCTTTAACCAGTAAAGGAAGTTTAACCTGCTACAGGATCTGCTGAACCAGTTCTACTCAGTTGTCATCGAGTCTGTTCTGTGCACATCAGTAACTATCTGCTTTGGCTCAGCTACAAGATCAGGTTGCCTGACGCTGAGATATAATTCACGTAGCCTAGTGACAGCCCCTTTTTCAAGATCTGATCTCTAAAGTGGTTGGGTTTGAGATTTCGAGTTTGTCCTGTTAGGTGTTCTAGAGGCCATTTTTGAGATCCTGCTTGGAGAATTGTTCTGTTAATCATTTACATGATGAGCAATCAGTAAGGCCAGCTGTGTCATTGGCAGTGTATGTTGGTGGGGCCCATTTTTGAGATTCTGCCTTGAAAATGGCTATGGTTATCTCCTAGGTTGCTAGGCAATATTGTATAATTCTCAAGGCCAGTTGATGGAACTGTTTTCAAGATTTGACCTTGAAAATGGCTTGGTAATAGTAATGGCTTAGTAGAAATGTAGTCCTTAGGGCCAGCCTGTCTATTGGTCTCTGTACATTTGTTTGGTTTATTTTCAAGTCCAAACTGTGATGCCGATATGTTTTATATGTCTGGAAGTGATGCGGCAAAAATAGTCCTAAATAAGCACGAATAAGAAAAGTTTTTAATCAGCTTCCCAGATGAACTAATGAGTAGGAGAGTGTAAATGTCCAGGTCACATGCAGGACACAATGAAGGAATAACTGAGAGTAAGAACATTGGTATGTGCACAGAGATTCAGGGGAATTAAGAAAAGGGGTCCAGTACTTTGGCTAAGAAATTAATTAGATGTTTCTACCTCACTAGGGACAGTGCTGCCTCATGAAACTGGCAATGACCCAAAAGGAAGAAGTTTAAAGTTGAAAATAATGAGAATTATCTCACTGCATCCTCATTTAAAGATAATAAGCAGTGGAAATGATCAAGTGGATTTTTCTAGATACAATAATCAATTCTGCATATAGTTACTGGATAAAGTAATCACAGGATTATATATATATATATATATATATATATATATATATATATATATATTGTCGCTGTCAGGCAGAAACCTCGTATGTCCAAAACCGTTATTTTTCAGGAAATTAAAAAAACGCCGTACCTTATCTGCAGTGCCCAGGGTTTAGTCCACGTTACAGTGGATTGTCTTGCGCTAAATTCCTGTCCTCAGACGAGCACCAGAACTAGCGGGGGTCAAGATTTTTTTTTCTTTGAGCCCAGTGTTTTGAAGACATTTACCTCAGAAGACGTGTTGATTCGTTGCGACTCTTCTTGAGGAGAAATATGCCGTGAAGCTCTCCCACGGAGTGAGGAAGAGGTGGACAGTTGAAGTGTCCAATGGAGTTATGAGATTTGCGCTCAAGCTATTTTCAAGACTTTAGATTGGTTAATAACATGTAAAAATAACAGACCCACGTGGGGACTGACCAATAGCATCGATATGTGAAAAAATATGAAATTGACCAAATTTGGACATACGAGGTTTCCGCCCGACAGCGACGATATATATATATATTTAAAGTGTTTTTTAGGATTCTAGCAGTTGTGTTATTGCCTGTCTCTGTTTATCTACCCATAGAAGGCAGATGAATATTTGCTAATGGCTAACTCATGATCTTTTTTTTCTCGTTTTAGAGTACATGCTCCCTGACAGATAACCTTTAACAGAAACTTGCCTGGTCACAGCCCTCAGCCCACGGAGATCTGATCTGATATGGTTTCTACACTTATCTGGACACCAGCTTCAGCTTTGTGACAGTTGAACCCTGATATTTGCATTTTCTATTCACACTTTCAGTACTGGCATCGATCTAAGATCAGGTTTGTCATTTATCCATTACGGATAAAGATTGAGGTCAACACTGAGATCTGGATAGGAGCAGCTGATCTAATATGTTTGTTAAAAGAGCCACAGAGCAGCGATTCCAGTGGTGGCAGATAAAGACAAGCCGGTCTGCTGATCGATCTGCTGGTTCCCATATCAGTGTTTAAGGTTAAACAGGACTCGACAGGCTGTATCAATGTTTAATTACACACCATCAACTGGGAATAACGGAGATAATTAATTCCGCTAGATAAAATGATGAGAACAAATATGTCCTGACATTTGGGCAAAAGAAGTGTTCATTTGTTTTTGGCTCAATGACAAAGCAGTTACTGGGAGAGTGAACAAAAAAATAAGTAGGGATGAACTAAATAATAACTGGATGGATAGATGGATAGACGGACGGGTGAATGGATGGATGGCTGGATAGATGGATGGATGGATAAATGAATGCCTAGATGGATGAAATAATGGATAGGTGGATGATTTGGTGGGTTGTTTGGGCAGATGAATGGATGGATGTGTAGATAATGATGAAAGGACAGATCGACAGACAGGCCAACAGGCCAGATAGATGGACGGATGGATGGACAGATGAATGGATGGACGGATGGATTGATGGATGGGTTGGTGGGTTATCTGTGTAAATCTTATCTAATAAGAAGAAGAAGCAAATATAGGAATAAAAATAAATAAATGAATACATACAATTACAATTAAAGTTTTAAATTAATAAAAAAATACTACGCATCTATCCCTATCCCTGATGAACAACGACGGAGACGGCAGCAAGGAAAAACTCCCTGAGGCGATATGAGAAAGAAACCTTGAGCAGAACCAGGCTTAGAAGTGAACCTCATCCTATTTGGGTGACACTCAAGTGAAATAATGTCATTTCTACGAATATAATAGTGCAACCGAGATCTCCTGAGGAACGAATGGGTCATCGCAAACTCTGAGTTCAGGATGGAAATAACACTAATTTCTTCCTGTCATGTCTTCAAATGATCACTGATAAAGACCAGACCAACACAACAGTCTCGGAGGAGCTCCATCCACTACAATAACATGAGTCACTGGCTGACCATGCAGATAAATCCCCGGCAGAGTGAACAACGGGCCACAAGACTCCAACCAGGGGTAGAACATCTGGTTTGACAATGTAGCTCCGTAAATGGATGGGCGGATGAATGTATGGATGGATGGATAGATGGGTGGTTTTGTGTTAAATGGATGAGTGGGTAGGTGGACTGATGGAAGGATGGACAGACAGATGGACGGGTGGATGGATGGATTGATGAATGGATGGATGGATGGATGGATGGATGGATGAATAGATGGATGGATGAATAGATGGAAGAAACAAAACGTATCAGACCGAGTACATTAACATAATCCTGCTGTTATAGACAGTGAAACAACTTTCTGACCAATCACACTGCAGACAACAAACCTAGAAAACCTCCAGCTGTGATGATTTGTTATAAATCCTGTGCTGGAATTCTGTCAGGAATCTGAAGGAAGATTCGATGCATTCTAACCTATAAAGCACTCGACGTGCAGAAGCGTGCTGGTTTATTATAGCTGGAGAAGCTGTTGAAGAAAAATCCCAGTGTTTATCAGCATGCGCCAAACTTTAAACCCTGCACTGTTCTGCTAGACAAATTAACAAAATGTCTTTACACCACACACTTTCAGCTCCACTGCTCTTTACACAAACAAGCTGATTATTATTCCCCACTGCCAGCGTTCCTCGGGTCAATCATCCGGCTAAAGGAGCACATTTTTCTCTGTTTAGAAATTCTTTAACAGAATACAGACTGAGGCTGCTGAAAGAGAAGGAGAGATAAATGTTTTAGACGTCCTCTAGTGCCACAGCACTGGAATAACAAGGATATTCCTGGTGGAGATGCTGTAGTAATCTCCTCCTCCATTGAACTGTCATTAATCTAAGTGAAGTGTGACAGGTGAAAAGGTGATAGAAGAGCTGTTTTTCTCCCAAGTCTGCTGGAAATGTGAGAAGATGTCCACTAAAAGACCTCCAACATCAATAACCGTTATGTGGGACGTGATGTACCAGGCTTTTATCAGACGCAGGAACATGATATACAGCTACCGTTGTCAGGACATGGACTGTAATATCTCAGGAGGACATTATGGGGGAGAAGGTGCATAAAGAAAACAGAATGGAGAAAAAATAATGCCAGAAGTGTCTGTTTTTTTTATCTAATCCATGTAAACAGCATGTATGTGACCTGTAAAATTTAGTTTCTACAGTATATTAGTTTGTTTAGTAAGATAAATATTCTTATTCATATCTGTATTAGGATTTAAACCTTTGATTGATCTAAACTATTTACATATTAGGCCACTCCCATTCAGGGTCTGACAGTTTCACAGACATTTTCTGACACAAAATATCAACAAACTAGCAGTC
>NC_083461.1:2795570-2805570 GCF_030014155.1 Tachysurus vachellii
GGCAAGGGGAAAACCGGGGGAGAGGGAACAAAAACCGGGGGAGGGGGAAAAAAAACCCCAGCAAAAAGGGGGGGGGGAAAAAAGAGGGAAAGGGAAAAGGGGGGGGCAGGGGGTTTTTTTTTTAAAAAAAACCCCCCCAAAAAATTTTTTTTTTCCCCCAAAAAAAACCCCTTTTCACCCCCCCCCCCCCCCCCCAAAAAAAAACCCCCCCTTTTTTTTTTTTTTCCCCCCCCCCCCCCCTTTTTTTTTTTTTTTTTTTTTTTTTTTTTAAAAAAATGGGGGTTTTTCCCCCCCCCCCCCCCCCCCCCCCTTTTTTCCCCCCCCCCTTTTCCCCCCCCCCCCCTTTTTTTTTTTTTTTTTCCCCCCCCCCCCCTTTTTTTTTTTTTTTTTTTTTCCCCCCTTTTTTTTTTTTTTTCCCCCCCCCCCCCCCCCCCCCCCCCCCCCCCCCCCCCTCCCCCCCCCCCCCCCCCCCCCCCCCCCCCCCCCCCCCCCCCCCCCCCCCCCCCCCCCCCCCCCCCCTTTTTTTTTCCCCCCCCCCCCCTTTTTTTTTTTTCCCCCCCCCCCCCCCCCCCCCCCCCCCCCTTTCCCCCCCCCCTTTTTTTTTCCCCCCCCCCCCCCCCCCCCCCCCCCCCCCCCCCTTTTTTTTTCCCCCCCCCCCCCCCCCCCCCCCCCCCCCCCCCCCCCTTTTTTTTTCCCCCCCCCCCCCCCCCCCCCAGCCCCCCCCCGGGCCCCCCCCCCCCCCCCCCCCAAACCCCCCCCCCCCGCCCCCCCCCCCTTTTTTTTTTTTTTGGCCCCGCCCCCCCCCCCCCCCCCCCCCCCCTTTTTTTCCCCCCCCCCCCCCCCCCCCCCCCCCCCCCTTTTTTTTCCCCCCCCCCCCCCCCCCCTTTCCCCCTCTTTTCCCCCCCCTTTTCTTTCCCCCCCCCCCCCCCTCCCCCCCCCTCTCTTTTCTTTTTCTCTTTTTTTTTTCTTTTTCCCCTCCCCTTCTTTTCCCCCTTTTTTTCCCTTTTTTTCTTCTTTTCCCTTTTTTTTTTTTTCCCCCCCTTTTTTTCCTTTTTTTTTTTTTTTCCCCCCTTTTTTCCTTTTTTTTCCCCCCCCCTTTTTCTCCCCTTTTCCCCTTTTTTTTCCCTTTTTTTTTTTTTTTTTTTTTTTTTTTTTTTTTTTTTTTTTCCCTTTCTTTTTTTTTTTTTTTTTTTTTTTTTTCTCTTTTTTTTTCCTTTCCCCTTTTTTTTTTTTTTTCCTTTTTTTTCTTTTCCTTTTTTTCCCCTTTTTTTCCTTTCCCCCTTCCCCTTTTTCTTTCCTTTTTTTTTCCCTTTTCTTTTTTTCCCTTTTTCCCCTTTTTTTTTTCCCCTTTTTTTTTCCCCTTTTTTTTTCCCCTTTTTTCTTTTTTTCTTTTTTTTCCCCCTTTTTTTTTTTTTCCCTTTCTTTTCCCCCTTTCCCTTTTTCTTTCCCTTTTTCCCTTTTTTTTCCCCCTTTTTTTTCCTTTTCCCCCCTTTTTTTTTTTTCCCCTCTCCTCTTTCCCCTTTTTTCCCCTTTTTCCCTTTTTTCTTTTTTTTTCCTTTTTTCCCCTTCTTTCTTTTTCCCCTTTTTTTTTTTCCCCCCTTTTTTTCCCTCCTTTTTTTTTCCCCTTTTTTTTTTTTTTTTTTTTTTTGTTTTTTCCCCCTTTTCCCCCTTTTTTTTTTCCTTTTCCCCCCTCCCCTTTTTTTTTTCCCCTTTTTCCCCTTTTTTCCCCCTCTTTCTTCCCCCCTTTTTTTTTTTTTTTCCCCCTTTTTTTCCCCTTTTCCCCCTTTTTTTTTTCCTTTCCTTTTTTTTTTTCCCCCCCTTTTTTTTCTCTTTTTTTTTTTTTTTTGCCCTTTTTTCCCCCTTTTTCTTTTTTTTTTTTTTTTCCCCCTTTTTTTTTTTTTCCCTTTTCCCCCCCTCTTTTTCCCCTTTTCCCTCCCCCTTTTTTTTTTCTTTCCTTTTCCCTTTCCCCCCTTCCCTTTTTTTTTCCCCCCCAAACCCCCCCGGGGTATAATATATATATATATATATATATATATATATATATATAATCAAACTACAAGAACAGAATCCACACAAGAGCAAAAATTTCCGGAGCTTCTCTCTAGGAGAAAGACTCAATTGGCTGAAAGTTTAGATGTGAAAGTGCAGGGGTCTCTGGTCCGATCCAGGTTCCAAATGTTTATCAGATGGACACACCATCTAAGTACTTTTTCAGCCTAGAAAAGAAAAATGGGCATATGTTCTGATACTGGGGCAATTTTGTCAACCCCTGGGGAGATAGGGTTTGGAGTCAGGAAAAGCACCAGGGATTGATGGTCTTCCTATTGAATTCTAAAGGTGCTTATGGGATGTACTAGGCAAAGAGCTATTGCTGGTAATTAATAACAGCCTGGCTGAAGGACGGCTACCGCTGAGTTGTCGTAGGGCGGTCCTCAGTCTTCTACCCAAGGAAGGGGACCTTACAGACATTAAAAACTGGTAAAGTAATGGACCAAGTCATCCATCTGGACCAGACTTAATGTGTCCCCAATAGGTACATTTTTGACATTCTTGAGGTCTCTAAGCTGCTAAATCTTGACATTGGTTTCATCTCTGTAGATCAAGGAAAGGCATTTGAGTTGAACATCCAAACCTGTGGAAAGTTTTAGAAGCCTGTGGCTTTTGACAGGATTTTGTAAACAAATTTAAGGCTCTTTACTGACGTGGAGAACATACTTAAAGTTAATGATGGCTTATGCACTCCGTTCAAGGTTGATAGAGGAGTAAGACAGGGATGTGCCCTATCTGGAACGTACTCTCTTGCCATAGAAGCCCTTTTACAGCAGATAAGGGAAAACTTACACGTCCTTCACCTACTGTACCAATCCACAAGAACCATATTCACCTATCTGCTTATGCTGATGATGTGACGGTTTTAATTAGCAGGCAAAGAGATTTGTGCAGGTTTTAATGAATTTGTTTAATGATTCAGGGGCACGGTGGCTTAGTGGTTATCACGTTCACCTCACACCTCCAGGGTTGGGGGTTCGATTCCCGCCTCCGCCTTGTGTGTGTGGAGTTTGCATGTTCTCCCCGTGCCTCGGGGGTTTCCTCCGGGTACTCCGGTTTCCTCCCCCGGTCCAAAGACATGCATGGTAGCTTGATTGGCATCTCTGGAAAATTGTCCGTAGTGTGTGATTGTGTGAGTGAATGAGAGTGTGTGTGTGTGTGCCCTGTGATGGGTTGGCACTCCGTCCAGGGTGTATCCTGCCTTGATGCCCGATGACGCCTGAGATAGGCACAGGCTCCCCGTGACCCGAGGTAGTTCTGATAGCGGTAGAAGATGAGTGAGTGAGTGAGAGTGAACTCTACAGCCCAAATTGGAGGACTACACAGGACCTTTCTTGTTAGCTGGAAAATCAACGGTTTTAGATTTCTCACATGCCACAGGGAAAAGTTTTTATAAACTTGTGTAAAGTTTTTTTTTAATAGAAAGGTCTTTGATAAGAAGGTAGACAAACTGTACCCTGGTGCAATGTGATTAGACCAAACATAAGTGTAAAAGCAGAATGGAGATCCCTGTATAAGCCACCATTAACCGCAGGGCAGGAGACTTACAGGTGCAGAAGGCAGTCGCTGTAAATGCTTTTATTTCTGTTTTAAACCCTGAGGTTGGAACAAAATGTCCTTTATGTTTAACCATAGAAACTGTTTCATGCTTTTCCACAATGTCAGATTAAAAGCACTATGTATGATTTTACAGAACCTGTGTAACTCTTTTAAGGAGACATTTTCAGTGGAGACTTTTATCTTTGGTTTTAAGTGCTGTATGTTCGTAAGAATCGTTTTACCGGTCAGATGCTAAATGTTATGTCATGATGTTACAGCACTATTCAAACCATATGTCAAGTCGAGAGGACTGATAGACTTTTGTTTTTTATAATTCCGTTGATAATCTTACTGCCTTTGAAACAAGATGGTGTAAAAATGAAGCTTTGTGCTCGGTTAACAAAGGGGAAGTCATTTTTACACTATTTTAAATACCCCTGCCCTTTTTTTAGCACCTTTTAGAATAATGTGTACAGGAAGCTGTTATTTATTTATTTGTTGTGTGTTGTGACTTTGTAAAATTGTTTGCATAAGGAAATAAATGTACTTTTAAAAATCCATTAAAATCTCTCTCTCTGTCTCTCTCTGTCTCTCTCTCCCTCTTTCCCTTTCTCTCTGTGTCTCTTCCCCTCTCTCTCTCTCCCTCTCTCTCTCTCTCCTTCTCTCTCTGTCTCTCTCTCTCCCTCTCTCTGGGTGTCTCTCTCCTTCTCTATCTCTCTCCCTCTCTCTCTCTCTCTCTCTCCCTCTGTCTCTCTCTCTCTCTCTCTCTCTCTCTCTCTCTCTCTCTCTGTGCCTCTCTCTCTCTCTCTCTCTCTCTCTCTCTCTCTCTCTCTCTCTCTCTCTCTCTCTCTCTCTCTCTCTCTCTCTCTCTCTCTGTGCCTCTCTCTCTCTCTCTCTCTCTCTCTCTCTCTCTCTCCCTCTGTGCCTCTCTCTCTCTCTCTCTCTCTCTCTCTCTCTCTCTCTCTCTCTCTCACTCTCTCTGTGCCTCTCTCTCTCTCTCTCTCTCTCTCTCTCTTTCTCTCTCTCTCTCACTCTCTCTCTCTCTCTCACTCTCTCTCTCTGCACATTGTAGCTGACCCTTAGCACATAGCAGTGGTCTCATCCATACTGGACCCTGTTGTTGCTGTTCCCCCTGCAGTCATGGCTAGGCACAGTGGAGGTGACCCTGATGCTACTGTGGAAAAACCTGTGAAAAAACAAAGCAGGGACATCCGACCCCCCATGCAAGTAAACCAAGTGGAGGAACCGGAGAGCAGAGTTGATGCTGACTAGAGATATTGGAGATATTGAGCATGAGATTGAAGCAGAACCGGTTTTTAAATTCCCCTCTAAGAGGAAGAAAAAAGCTAAAAGTAAGGGCAAGAAACAAGTAAGAAAAAATGTCTCAGAGTTGGAGGAGGACAGTGATGAGTGCTCTACTGATTCAAACTGGTCTGGTTAACCTGGTCTGGTTAAAGTTCAGTTTGTGCAAGATGTCAAGAATTTATTGCAAAACGTTGTCTTTGAAAATACTGACATTTATCATCTCAAAGCAATTGTGTCTAAACTTAAGAACACAAGTTAATGGAGATAAACTCTACAATAGCCTTGAGTTAACAAAAAAACTGATTAATCATACTAGAGTAGGGACATTTTATTATCTAATAATGAGTGCTATCACTGCAGTAACCCTAAATATTGACTGTGCCAGAGAACATAGGAAAAGAGCAAGACTTTATGAGCTGGTGAAACATAAGCAAGCAGATGTTATCTTCCTTCAGGAAACACACAGTGATGCAGGGAGACTGGGAGCAGGAGTGGAATGGGCCGGTGGTTTTAAGTCACAACACTTCTCTTAGTCTTACAGAGTCCACAGTCTTATGATGTTGAAGAAGTTTTAAAAGGAAGACTTTTAAAAGTGAGAGAACAGTTTGTGTTTGTTTTTATCTGTGTGTGTGTGTGTGTGTGTGTGTGTGTGTGTGTGTGTGTGTGTATGCTCCTACTCAAAGTGTAGAGAGGATGCTGTTTTTAAACATCTTAAGCACTGCCACTGGTTCTTGTAAGCAGAATGAAGTTTTAATCATTGGATAGACAGGAACCACTTAGAACCTCATGCCTTAGGGCCTTTTTACACCTGGTCACTTCATGCGTTGTCTGTGATCGGATAGCTATCCGATCGTAAAAAAACCAGGTCTAAATGCCCTCCTTCTACAAAGCTTTCTGGTTAGGGCAGGACTTGCTGGAAGTGCTTAAGGCAAGTACAAATGAATGGAGGCTGCCACTGAGCAGCCGCAGAACAGTCCTGACCCTACTACCAAAGGAAGGTGATCAAATGCCCCTTTTCCACCAAAAAGACCCGGGTGCTGGTTCAGAGCTAGCGCTGGTGCTGGTTCAAAGTTGGTTCCACTGGCGAACCTTCTAAGAACCGGTTTGCCTTTCCATCGGTTAGAGAGCATCACAGAGCCGAGTCTGACGTCACTGTATACGTGTCACGTTACACAGCAACGTTAGCGCAGCAGCGACAAACACAAACACATCAACAATGGTGGATGTTGCTTTACTGTTAATGCTCATGGCTTTGTGAACCTACATTAACACCCAAACGCGGCGAATCCAACGTGTACGTGCAGCTCCATGTAATCTGTATAAACGGAGGTTGTAATCGAGAAAGTACATAACGTTATTTTATCATTAACACAGAAAAAAGTTAGCCTTAGCATGTAGCTACCTACTATCATGTGTACTGATAATGTATCATATTGCGGTAAAGTAAAAGTGTATTAAACATTAGTATACTTAAGGTACATTATCAAAGGCGCTAACAGTAGCCCCGCCCCCAGGCACTAACAGTAGCCACGCCCACATGCACTAACAGTAGCCCCGCCCACAGCCCCTACCGCAAGCAGTTCTTAAGTCTAGACCAGCAACGTTTTGGTGCTACTTAAGAACCACTTTTCCTGGTTCAGAGCCGGTGCTTTGGCTGTCGAAAAAGAAAGAAAAATTAGGCTCTATTAGGTTCTAAAATTAGGTTCTAAATTAGGCTCCGAACCAGCACTCAAACTGCCTCGGGGGTAAAGGGGCAAAACTGACCTGAGGAACTGGCGCCCTGTCTCACTTTTATGCACAAACTGCAAAGTGCTCTAAAAAGCATTAGCAACAAGACTGGGGAAGGTTATGGAGCATGTCATTAATTTTGACCAGACGTACTGTGTGCCTGGCAGATCAGTTTATGACAATGTACATCTGATTCGAGACATTTTGGACATCTCGAGACTATAGGGGTTGAAGACTGGTCTTATTTTTCTGGACCAGGAAAAGGCTTTTGACCAGGTTGAACACCAGTACTTGTGGAGGGCGCTAGAGTCTTTTGGGTTCATGGTCCACGTTTTGTACAGTGACATTGAGAGCATACTGAATGTTAATGGTGGTTTATGTGCACCCTTTAAAGTGTATCGAGGTGTAAGGCAGGGCTGCTCTCTGTCCCGCATGCTATATGCCCTAGCCATAGAACCACTTTTATGCCAAACAAGAAGTAAAATTTCTGGTTTATCAATACCAATGGTTAACACCCCATACTGTGTATCAGCATATGCAGACGATGTTGTTGTTGTGGTAAATGGACATAGAGACATTGACACTCTACTGTATGTAACATTATAAAAATGTTTTCCTGTTATCATCTGAAAAAGTGAACTGAAAAAAGAGTAAAGCCATTCTAATCGGGGATTGGAAGGGTGGGGAACAATCTGTCCCGGACAACTTAACATGGACAGTCGGTGGGTTCAGATACTTGGGAGTGAACCTGGGACATGTTTAAAGAAAAACTGGGAAGGTGTAAGCGAGAAAATCAAAGGTCGATTAAATAAATGGAAATGGCTTGTCCCAAAATGTCGTATAAGGGCAGAACGCTGGTAGTGAATAATCTTGCTTCCTCAATGCTATGACACTAGCCTGCACTGATCCCTCTCCAAAACTACTAGCAGATCTGCAGGCCATGATGGTTGACTTTTTTTGGGACAAGCTACCACATTGCATTTTATACTTACCCAAGGAGGAGAGCGGCCAAGGACTCATTCATTTGTCCAGAAGGACTGTAGCGTTTCGTCTTCAGTTCTTGCAGAAACTCCTTACAGGCACAGGGAGCCTCGCATGGAGAGCAGCGGCCAACGGAATACTGCACATGGTAGGGGGATGGGGTTTGGACAGGTCACTGTTTTTAATGTACACTAAATGTTTTAATCTAGCTGGATTACCTGCTTTTTACCAAGGACCTGCTCATCACTGCACAGATTCTGGACGAACCTCTTATACAGGGCGCACGATTGGATGTGACAAGCAGGATTACTCCAGCCTTGACAAAAGTCTTCATCTCTTTAAATATTGTGACACCGAGGCAGCTTGTGGAGCTGGTAGGACCCGACTTCACTCGCCCAAAGGACATAGCAACACGGCTAGGGGTGAAGTCTGTTCGAGTGGTCACACAGCTATTACAGCGGTGGAAGTCTATACTCACATCAGAGGAGCACATGCAGCTAAGGGACTATTGTGCTGGGGTGGTTAGCCCAGAGAGACGTGAATCCAGTCAAGTCTTGGACATCATATCCAACTTGACAGAGGTCTCCGGACCCCTTCTGGGAGAGAATCAACAAAATTATATCTTAACATTACCTCTGGAAGGGGTCTCTACCAACTATGTGTCTAACAAGTGTCTACTATGTGTCTACCAACTAAGTGTTTAACAAGAAATGGTTAGATAGGAGGGAAGATACACCATGGCACAGTGTCCTTGGTCTGAAACATGATGTAAAGCCAGAGTGGCAGACTTTGTACAAACCACCGTTGACTAAAAAAGCAGGTGACCTGCAGTGGAGAATACTGCATGGCATCGTCTGTCTCTGTAAAGGCTTTTATATGCATTTTAAATCCAGAAGTCACACATGAGTGTCCTTTTTGTTTACAGAGGGAGACACAGGGTGTTTTGTGCTTTTATGAGCTGCTCTAGACTCGGCCCGCTTTTTAGAATTTTATCAAGAATTTTTAGGCATTTTAATGTTTTTTTTTTGTTTTTTTTTTTAACTCCACCAATTTCTTTCCTTGGGTTTAAATACACAAGAAAAGAAAGGTTCAAGTGTCAGCTGATTAATTTTATTTTGGGCCGAGCGAAAAACGCCCATCTACATCAGCAGAAAAAGCAAAGTGTCATAAAGCACACAAAGTGATGTAAAAGCAACCTTTAAGAGACCGGTAAAAACTAGGATCTTTGGCGATTTCAGCTTTTATAAATGCATGAAGGACCTTAAAACAGATTTGGTGCTACGTGGAAGCCGTGCGCTCTGTTTCAAATTTGTTTTTTTACACCGGAGTTGGAATGAAAATGTCTTAAAGTTTTTACTGCATTTCTTTTAAGATGATATTTTCTTAGTAGTTGACTGGTTGTTTCTTATAAAGTAAAGTATATCGTCGCTGTCGGGCTGATGCACATTCAGGTTATCTGTCAGGGAGCATGTACTCTAAAACGAGAAAAAAAGATCATGAGTTAGCCATTAGCAAATATTCATCTGCCTTCTATGAGTAGATAAACAGAGACAGGCAATAACACAACTGCTAGAATCCTAAAAAACACTTTAAATATATATATATATATCGTCGCTGTCGGGCGGAAACCTCGTATGTCCAAATTTGGTCAATTTCATATTTTTTCACATATCGATGCTATTGGTCAGTCCCCACGTGGGTCTGTTATTTTTACAAGTTATTAACCAATCTAAAGTCTTGAAAATAGCTTGAGCTCAAATCTCATAACTCCATTGGACACTTCAACTGTCCACCTCTTCCTCACTCCGTGGGAGAGCTTCACGTCATATTTCTCCTCAAGAAGAGTCGCAACGAATCAACACGTCTTCTGAGGTAAATGTCTTCAAAACACTGGGCTCAAAGAAAAAAAATCTTGACCCCCGCTAGTTCTGGTGCTCGTCTTAGGACAGGAATTTAGCGCAAGACAATCCACTGCAACGTGGACTAAACCCTGTGCACTGCAGATAAGGTACGGCGTTTTTTTAATTTCCTGAAAAATAACGGTTTTGGAGATACGAGGATTCCGTCTGACAGCGACGATATGTATTTTTTTATTACTTTATTTATTTATTTATCGAATTGTTTGACTACGTTCATATGAACGCATAGATAAATTGAACGCATAGATTGTCAAAATAGTCTCTTTCTCTCTCTTCTTCTTGTTCTTTGTTATATTTTTATTTATTTGCTGCCCAATTTTGAAGGCTTGTCATGTTAGATGTTATAAGACACTACACACAATAAACACACACATTGACCTGTTAGCGTTAAATAAACAAACACGGTCTCCACATTACTGCTCAAATCTGCTTTATTTCAGTAATTATACAGCTTTAACCTGGTTTTATCTTCAACATTC
>NC_083461.1:2823070-2828070 GCF_030014155.1 Tachysurus vachellii
TAAAGCTGGTGAACCTCTTCTTTATATTATTAACTCCTCGCTATCTTTAGGTCACGTCCCTAAATCTATCAAGTTGGCAGTTAGGCCACTCATTAAGAAACCTACAGACCTATTTCACATCTTCTGTTTATGTCTAAAATACTAGAAAAGGTTGTGTCTGTTCAACTGAGCTCCTTCTTACATGGGAACAATATCTTTGAAGAGTTTCAGTCAGGTTTCAGACCCCACCATAGCACAGAAACTGCACTTGTGAAAGTCACAAATGACCTGCTCTTAGCTTCGGACCAAGACTGTATGTCACTATTAGTTCTACTTGACCTTAGTGCTGCATTCGACACTGTAGATCACAACATCCTCCTAGATCGCTTACAAAATTACACAGGTAATTCATGGACAGGCTTTAAGTTGGTTTAGATCCTACCTGTCTGATCGATACCATTTTGTAGAATTAAATGGTGAATCCTCCAGTTTATTGCCAATTAATTATGGGGTCCCTCAAGGATCAGTCCTAGGACCTCTGCTTTTCATGTGTTAATGCAGGTGTTAATGCAGGTGTTAATACAGGTGTTATTACAGGTGTTAATACAGGTGTTATTACAGGTGTAAATACAGGTGTTATTACAGGTGTTAATACAGGTGTTATTACAGGTGTTATTACAGGTGTTAATACAGGTGTTCACATTAAAAATGTTGTTATTAAGATGACTTTGCCTAGTTTATTATCACACACACACCAGATCCCTCAGTATCATCCCCTAAAGCGTTTACACAGGTTTTACAGCACTAAGGTTTCTCTCACTGATGTATTTAAGGTCCATGTGTTCAGCTCAGACATCATGTCTAACACCTCAAATGTGTCCCTTTAACACAGAGATCACATTATAAACATCAATTTAAACTCAACGGAGATAAATAAATCGGGCTGATTTACCTTCGTGACAGCTTTAAACTCCTCTTTCACCAGTAAAAAGGATGCCAGTGCGTGTAAGGTTCCGCGGTGCTTCTGCGCATGCGCACTGTGGAGCCGGACGATTTATAGAACGAGTCACGTGGATCGCATGACGCAAGAGAAGTAGAATTTACGTGCGCGCGCGAGTCTGCTTGTATAGGGGAAGGTGACGGGGTGGGGGTGGGGGGTGGGGGGCTCCGATATAGATTTAAATGTAAACGACTTTAATGAATGTTCGATTCTGATTGGTCAGAAATGACACCTTATGTTTGTAGAACCGCTGTTTGTTGTTTCTATAATAAAAGTTGCTATGGAAACAATCAATTCTTACTTGCAGTAGTGATAAAAAGGAATTTTATTAAAATTATTATTAAAATATTTATTTCAAGTGGAACTTCAGTTATTTTACCTGTTTATTTTAAAAACAAGCTTAAACATCACTAGAGCAACTCATCGTCTTAATAATACGCAAGGTTTAATAATATCACACGGAATAGACGTCACTGATATAGAGATCATACCTCAAAGTGATGACATCACAGACATTACCTCATAATGTACCTGTAGAACAGACTAACTGTGTCTCACCACGTTATCGACTCGGTAGAACTATTATTCCGACCTCTAAAGACAGATTCACAAATAACCTGCCTGATCTGTCTGGACTTCTTACTGCACCCTTAAACACAGACGATCTAGATGTAATGACTAACTGCATAGGCGCGATATTCACTAGCACATTAGACCCTGTTGTCCCAATGAGATTTCAGAAGGTTAGAGACAAAACACCAGCACCGTGGTATAATAGTCATACTCAAACCCTCAAGAGAACCCGTAACCTCGAGCGAAAGTGGAGAAACATTTTTTTCTCCCTTAGGAAACATCATTAGAATGCATGGGATTAGTTTCCACTGTTATGCTGATGATATGCAGACTGGACTATTATAATGCATCACTAGGTGGTTGTCCTGCATCTTTAATAAATAGGCTACAGTTAGTCCAAAATGCAGCTGCCAGAGTTCTCACTAGGACAAGAAAGTATGACCATATAACCCCAATTTTATCATCTCTACACTGGCTACCTGTTAAGTTTAGAATTGATTACACTTTCAGTATGTTGGGTAGTGAGCAATTTTTACCGTGTTTAATTTTAATAGTTCATCATATTGCTGCTAAAAATTCTTGCAGTCGAGTGAAAACTAGTGATATGAAATTTGCACAAATCTTTACCTTTAGTTCTAAAGCTGTGATGCCAATGTCACTAAAGACAGAGCCACCAGTTTAGCGTTGTTAACATAACATTATTTAACCCTATACATAATTTATATATCATTCAATATACAAATCATTAAAGGAGAAAAAAATCATCAAACTATTTTAGGTGCATCTTGTTTGTGTTTCTGTACTTATCATATTATTGTTGAATAAACGGACTTGAATTGTCTCATATTTGAGGTTTAATTACCAAGACAATAAAATATATGTATATAATACTTTGCATCGTAAGGGCCATTCATTTTATTTCACAGTTCAACAATTTTTTAAAGAGGGCTGAAAGATTATTGAGTTATTAAGTTATTAGTACTAATTTTAGAAGATTCTCAGTTTAGCGCCATATTTAATAAGCAGTTTAAAATATTTATTATTACAATTTTACCTACTTGAGTATGTTTAAATGTAACTTAATAAGGACACTTGGACTGTTAATTTAATTTGGACTCTTACTGAAACTCTTTACTCTTCACCCAAACTGTAGTTCATAAATAAAGTAAATAGAACATTTCCCAGGCTGTTCTGTCTCGGCGCATGCGCAGAAGCTTCTCCTGTGTATCATCATGGCGGATCAGTGGCCGGAGTGTGTGCGAAGTTTAAAGGGAGTGATTTTAGACATGTGTGGCGTTTTATACGACAGCGGAGAGGGAGGAGGAGTTCCGATTAAAGGCTCGGTGGAGGCTGTCAGAAGGTTTTACATTAAATATTCTGCTTTAAAAACAAAACATTCACTATGTAGTGTATAACCTACCTGACTATACACCCTACACACGTGCACTATGTAGTGTATAACCTACCTGACTATACACCCTACACACGTGCACTATGTAGTGTATAACCTACCTGACTATACACCCTACACACGTGCACTATGTAGTGTATAACCTACCTGACTATACACCCTACACACGTGCACTATGTAGTGTATAACCTACCTGACTATACACCCTACACACGTGCACTATGTAGTGTATAACCTACCTGACTATACACCCTACACACGTGCACTATGTAGTGTATAACCTACCTGACTATACACCCTACACACGTGCACTATGTAGTGTATAACCTACCTGACTATACACCCTACACACGTGCACTATGTAGTGTATAACCTACCTGACTATACACCCTACACACGTGCACTATGTAGTGTATAACCTACCTGACTATACACCCTACACACGTGCACTATGTAGTGTATAACCTACCTGACTATACACCCTACACACGTGCACTATGTAGTGTATAACCTACCTGACTATACACCCTACACACGTGCACTATGTAGTGTATAACCTACCTGACTATACACCCTACACACGTGCACTATGTAGTGTATAACCTACCTGACTATACACCCTACACACGTGCACTATGTAGTGTATAACCTACCTGACTATACACCCTACACACGTGCACTATGTAGTGTATAACCTACCTGACTATACACCCTACACACGTGCACTATGTAGTGTATAACCTACCTGACTATACACCCTACACACGTGCACTATGTAGTGTATAACCTACCTGACTATACACCCTACACACGTGCACTATGTAGTGTATAACCTACCTGACTATACACCCTACACACGTGCACTATGTAGTGTATAACCTACCTGACTATACACCCTACACACGTGCACTATGTAGTGTATAACCTACCTGACTATACACCCTACACACGTGCACTATGTAGTGTATAACCTACCTGACTATACACCCTACACACGTGCACTATGTAGTGTATAACCTACCTGACTATACACCCTACACACGTGCACTATGTAGTGTATAACCTACCTGACTATACACCCTACACACGTGCACTATGTAGTGTATAACCTACCTGACTATACACCCTACACACGTGCACTATGTAGTGTATAACCTACCTGACTATACACCCTACACACGTGCACTATGTAGTGTATAACCTACCTGACTATACACCCTACACACGTGCACTATGTAGTGTATAACCTACCTGACTATACACCCTACACACGTGCACTATGTAGTGTATAACCTACCTGACTATACACCCTACACACGTGCACTATGTAGTGTATAACCTACCTGACTATACACCCTACACACGTGCACTATGTAGTGTATAACCTACCTGACTATACACCCTACACACGTGCACTATGTAGTGTATAACCTACCTGACTATACACCCTACACACGTGCACTATGTAGTGTATAACCTACCTGACTATACACCCTACACACGTGCACTATGTAGTGTATAACCTACCTGACTATACACCCTACACACGTGCACTATGTAGTGTATAACCTACCTGACTATACACCCTACACACGTGCACTATGTAGTGTATAACCTACCTGACTATACACCCTACACACGTGCACTATGTAGTGTGTAACCTACCTGACTATACACCCTACACACGTGCACTATGTAGTGTATAACCTACCTGACTATACACCCTACACACGTGCACTATGTAGTGTATAACCTACCTGACTATACACCCTACACACGTGCACTATGTAGTGTATAACCTACCTGACTATACACCCTACACACGTGCACTATGTAGTGTATAACCTACCTGACTATACACCCTACACACGTGCACTATGTAGTGTATAACCTACCTGACTATACACCCTACACACGTGCACTATGTAGTGTATAACCTACCTGACTATACACCCTACACACGTGCACTATGTAGTGTATAACCTACCTGACTATACACCCTACACACGTGCACTATGTAGTGTATAACCTACCTGA